>NC_054745.1:21468258-21771383 GCF_018143015.1 Lytechinus variegatus | reverse complement strand
TTTAATCCTTTTGGGGAAATAAAGATGGATTTCTAATTAAAATGGGCAAGGAGAGCACGCGTCATAAAAAGGGAAACTCGAATGATGAGAACTGGCGAACCCAACGAAGCAGGGTGACCTCCCCGAAGAAAGTGACAACGGGATCATCTCGAGTTTCATCCACCTCGTCATTGGCGTCGTCGTTATCGAGCAATGGTCGACATCGCCGAGAAGGAGGGAAAATATCGATGTCTTCATCCACATCGTCCTCAGCGACATCAGTAAGTGATTTATTTTCAAAACTCAAAGTCTTAGAAAAGTTTAGACCTCTAAACTAAAGGCTCTATGATGGGGTGTCCAAATTTCTTGGACATTTCAAAATTTCAAACACATTACCGTAATAATATTCACATTTTATACAAAATCTATTCAAATATTAGCTACATGTATGATGGTGGGCCCCAAGTCTGCGCACCTAGATCTAATAATTTGAGTGAAGGTTTAACATGAATTTCTTTTTATTTCACTTAATTTTTCAGTTAATAATGTTCCTTATATTTCAAATTTTTATGAGATATTTGGTATGGTCAGTTCCCCCATGTCTGCGCACCCGCGTATCTGCGATATTCTAGTAAAAGAGATACGCAACGAACACGAACTTTACACATGCAATACATAGACAGGTATTCATTAAAAAATCCGACTCAAAATGGTGGGAAAATAATGAATTCAGGGCATTTCATGTGACAGCCTCAAAATGCAGCCTTTCTCATCAAAATCCCTGAATCGTGTGCAAAGTGAATGAGTGCGCAGACATGGGGTACCATTTTTTTTTCAATTTGAAAATGACTGCCCGAGGTTTTTTCCAAGAAAATCATATATTTCTTTCACATTTTTATGAGATATTTGGTACACTAACTCATTATGATGTAAGGAACATTATCAACTGAAAGATTTTCTGAAATAAGAAGAAATTCATGTTCAATCTTAACTAAAATTGTTAGGTGCGCAGACTTGGGGCCCACCATCATACACTTACTCTTGATAAGTGTATGGCAGTGAGTCCAAACTTCGCGCGGCGTGTCCATACTTCGCGGATGGTCATTATCTAATAAACTAGCCAATATCACTGGCGTAAATCCCGGGGGGTATATCATCCACTTTTCGAGAAGGGGGAAGGCCTGTATGATGGGGTTACAAACTTCGCGCACTTTTCAAAAATATTCATCAGGCTTAAATTTGTTCACAAAATATTCATAATTTATATAAAACTCATTCAAGAAATGGCTACCACATTGACGGCAAGATCCGACTATAAAATCATGGACGAAAATATAAAGTAGGTCAAGGGGTTTCGCCGGTATCGCGATCTCAAAATTCTATTCCGATCGGCGAATGCGGGCTGTGCTGGAAAACCGTTCAGAAAAAGTGTGACCTAACTTCGCACACCAAAGCTTTTGTGGAGATTTAAACAAAAACTCAAGCTCAAAAAGTGAAATATTTAGGGCCTACATCAGATTGATGGCAAAATGCTATGGAATCGGTTAGTACCACATTTAACTCACATTTTTGATGATTTCTGCTTGCAAAATGGTGATATCGTGATGCTTGTTGATTTCTTCAAAACGGGCGCTAGCGGTGACAAATTTGCCGATCTTTTGCCAATATTTTCATGAATACTGAACTCATCCTAAAGAAACTTTCACTGAATGGTAATTTTAGGTCGCTTTTCACGTTGATGATGTCAGATTTTAAGGATATTGGCTGGTTTTTGAGATAATGTCCGTCCGCGAAGTTTGGACTCACTGCCATACAAACATCCCCCCACTTTTTACGGAAGAAATGGAAAAAAAATCACAAGAGATAATTGTTTTGTTGGTGAAAATTTTTCCTAAAATACCGCTTAACAAATAAAACAATATTATTGGATCATAAAATGCAAATAAAGAGCCAGTTCACCATTTGCAAACGAAATACTTATGTCCTTATTATTACATTGAAGAGAAACCCCCGTTTCTTCCCATTCATCAATGTTGGGGTTTTGGGGAGGGATTATAAGATGGAATTTCAAAATATTTTGAAGTAATCTCTAATAAAACCGTCAAACCATCATGGGGTAAAAAAATAACAATATCGGAGGGGTATTTTCCATATGGACATACAGTGGCGTAACTACGGGGGGGCACGTCCCCCCAAAAAAAAAAAAAAAAAAAAACGGGGAACAGGAGAAATGAGGGAGAAAGAAAGAGGATCGTAGTGGGAAAAAAGAAAATATCATTCACTATAATGTTATATTATAATTATTTATGTTAAATTACATAAGAAACATTTTTATCATAACTTTATGAAACATTTGCCCAGGGCCTACGTCTTCATTGTTCCTGGTGCTCGCATTGTCTGTTTAACAAGATATATAATCCTGTTGTACTAAAACATCCCGTTTTAAGTCATTATAAACCAAATATATTTCCTAGCACTTGAGTTATCATAAGTGACATATTATGCTTCTTTTACATGACTCAAAAAGTGATTGCCCCATGTTAAGGTCTTCGTATATAAACATTTCCTGTCCGTGATAACGTTTGCATTAGTGGATTGATGAGATTATGTCTGCTCTTCATGAATTCCTGAAATCAGTCCTTAAAATGTCCCTTCTGATCTGAATATCAAAAGTTTTCAGCTCGCGCTTCGCGCTCGCATGCACCATTTGGTTAATGAAATACCTATATGGTCCTAGTTAATTCCTACAAAGAAACCTTAGAATGCCCCACTTCAGGTCTGAATTACCTAAATTTTCAGCTCGCGCTTCGCGCTCGCAATATTTGATTGGTAAGATGCGTATGATAATCATGATTGCAAAGACTACAAAAAGTGTTTCATGTGTTCAGATGTAATTCTAATAAAATCAGCAAGCGCTTGGCACTCGCATTAGATGACTATGGTGAGATATGCATACTCTTAATGGATTCCTAAAGTATATTCCTTAAAATCTCGCTGTTTGGGGTCAAAATATACGAAAATTTCAGCTCGCGCTTCGCATTGTTTAGCAAGACAGGTACCTATCACGATTACATAAATTTGATCATAGTGTCCCTTTTTAGGTGTGAATATATAAAAATTCAGCTCGCGCTTCGCGCGCTCACTCAGTGATTCAAAAAATTTGCTGGTGCCCCCACAATGCCGTGACCCAAGGAACGCCAGTGTGGACATATCAATGACAATTCCTTGCATATGCAAAAAAATGCCAAAATATTTCAGTCATCCCCCACCCATCAACACGGATTTACGCCAGTGGCCAATATCCTTAAAATCTGGCATCATCAACGTGAAAAGCGACCTAAAATTACCCTTTGGTGTAAGTTTCTTTAGGATGAGTTCAGTATTCATGAAAATATTGGCAAAAGATCGGCAAATTTGTCACCGCTAGCGCCCGTTTTGAAGAAATCAACAAGCATCACGATATCACCATTTTGCAAGCAGAAATCATCAAAATATGAGTTAAATGTGGTATTAACCGATTCTATAGCATTTTGCCATCAATTCGATATAAATATTTCACTTTTTGAGCTTGGGTTTTTGTTTAAATCTCCACAAAAGCTTTGGTGCGCGAAGTTAGGTCACACTTTTTCTGAACGGTTTTCCAGGTGAGCACAGCCCGCATTCGCCGATCGGAATAGAATTTTGAGATCGCGATACCGGCGAAACCCCTTGACCTACTTTACATTTTCGTCCATGATTTTATTTTTAAGATCTTGCCGTCAATGTGGTAACTATTTATTGAATTGGTTTTGTATAAATTATGAATATTTTGTGAAAAAATATTAAGCCTGATGAATTTTTTTGAAAAGTGCGCGAAGCTTGGTCACCCGATCATACCAAATATCTTGTAAAAATTTGAAAGAAATATAGGATTTCTTGGAAAAAACCTCTGGCAGTCATTTTCAGATTGAAAAAAAAAATGGTACCCCATGTCTGCGCACTCATTCACTTTGCAGACGATTCGGGGATTTTGATGAGAAAGGCTGCATTTTGAGGCCGTCATATGAAATGCCCTAAACTCATTATTTTTCCACCATTTTGAGTCAGATTTTCTTTTGTAACCTGTCTATGTATTGCATGTGTAAAGTTCGTGCTCGTTGCATTATCTTCTTTTACTAGAATCTAGCAGATACGCGTGTGCGCAGACTTGGGGGAACTTGCCAAATTGGCCTACCAAATTACCTTCAAGATCGTAAACTAATGAATAATATTGACGAAAATGTGAAGTCGATTTTGGCTAGGTCAAGGGGTTTCGCCGAAGATTGTTCCGAAAGAGTGTGACCTAACTTCGCGGACAAAAGCTTTCTGGAGATTCATACCAAAAATTCAAGCTCAAGGCATAGGCGGATCCAGCCCCCTCCCCCCCCCCCCGCCCCCCTTATTGGCGGAGCCACAAAAAAAAGAAGGAAAGTAAAAGGAGGGAAAAGAGAGAAGAACAAAAAGAGGATGAAGACTGATGAATAAAATGAGGGGAAGACTTGGAAAATAAAAAAAATCTCTCATGTCACTATATAGGATGGGGGGGTCGGGTGTCCGGACACTATCTTTTTGAAGCCTTCTTTTTTGTCTGTGGATTACACTAAAATTATGAATTCATTACTTGTAATAATTTTCTATTTTGTTCTTTATAATTTTTCCTAACATTTTGTACTAATAATTGATGAAACTTCGCTTGTATTTTTTTCCAAATGACATTCTAAAATTTATCGTCCGGATACACAACAACTGGGTATACAAGTTTGCTCGCGCTCGCAATGCCTGTTGGGTAATTTTCATATATTGTTCAATATGGAGTTTGAATATCAAAATTGGAAGTCAATATACAAAACATATTTCACCTCGGAAATCGATCTTTCATTATTTTGTGTGATTTAAAAATTGATTTTTAAAAAGTGCTCTGTAAAAATGTCAGTTTTATGGTATGAATATGAACATCTGCTCGCGCTGCGCGCTCGCAAATTTTGATTTATCAGGTATACCCATTGTTATCGTGTATTCCATAAAGTCAATATATCCCTTTTCTAAAAGTACAAAAAAATGCTTGCCTTAACGAGTTCAGAAACACGAATTAAATACAAAATTGAGTGTACAGGCCTACATTTCAATGCTGTTTCCACAATTTTGTAATGAATGTATGTGAAATTATTCATCGTCATTCATATGCATGCCTCCTAACGTCCCATAGTTGGAATCCTGACTAATCATGAGACAACATGGCATAAGGTAGCGCTTTCCATTATCTTATCACTTTGAAAATAAACATGAAATCACGCACTCTTGCGAAAAAATACTCATGTCATCTATATTTGTGCTACCCGATCTTACGCCGTAAGCCCGGGCGTATCAGTCATTTTCACAAAACAAGTCATTAAAGCACAAATCTTGCGGGTTTTGTATAAGCATTTTTTTTTCACGTTGTGCGGAAGTCAGTCATTTTCAAGAATAGTTCTTAACTAGATAGGAATAACGCAGAGACATTATTAATTTGCCGACACCTCCACTCCCACGCCCCCTCCCCGGTCCTCCATTCAGCTTGTTTTGTTTTAGTTTGTTTTTTCGAGCAATTAGCAAGTGGCCCTCGGCAAAAATGGAGAATGGAGAGAAGGGTTTGAGGAGCAAAGGGAAAAACAAGAATAGGAAAAAAGGACAATAACACGGCAAAAGTAAATGGAAAATAAGAAGGTAGAAGCGTTTTCTCTTTCTTCTTGTATTGCATCTTCAAACTTGTATTCATCCTCTTTCATATTTGCATTTTTTATTCCCCCGCCAAACGAAGTTTGATTAGTGCACGGTCGGTCAGCTGCAAATCTTTCGCTGCATCGAACTTCTCTCTCAGTTTTTAACCGATTCTCAACTTGGCACACATAATTATTTTATAGTGTTGGGGTAAAAATGTGCAAGACATATTTTTCGAACGTGTCGGAAAATGTGTTGCCATGGTAACGAGATATGGCAAAAATCTGGCAGTTCAAACTGCTTCCTCGGTTTTTAACCAATTCGTGTGAAATTTGGCCGGTCTTGAGGTGTTCAAGACATGTGTCAGAAATCATGTTGCCATGGTATAAATGACACATTATATGGTGAAGACTGAGTGAAAATCAGGAGGTTAGAAGTACTTAATAAATTTTCAACCAATTTGCATGAAATTTGGCTCACTCATTTGTTTTGAGGTAAAGATGTCCGAGACAAATTATTTGTGGGTATCGGAAATCGAGTTGCTATGGTAACAACATATTATATGCCCCAAATTAGGTTAAAAAAATCTTGCAGTTAGTACTTCTTCATCAGTTTTAAACCAATTTTCATGAAATGTGGCTCACACATTGGTTTTGAGGTAACGACATATAGTATGTCAGAAAATTAGGAAAAATATCTTGCGGTTTGAACTACATCATCTGTTTTTAACCAATTCTCATATTTAGCTCACGCATTGCTCTCGGGGTAATGATGCCAGGCAAAGCTGATTTTTTTTTCCATGTACTGGAAACTGTTGCCATGGTAACGGCGTCCGGCGGCGGGGGCATTAATCCCCGTCAGTGACAGTCTCTTTCCCTTTTTCCCCCACAACGGCGGTGCCAAATCTGCTGAAAATAATTTAAAATTGAAAGTAAGGGATCTTAACCGCGATTGCTCATTCGCCATCTCAAATTGTTGGCAATTAATTTTACGTGGTTTTATTAATCCTCGAATAACAACTATCAGATTAAAACTCAATCCATTTTTAGACCATTCCCCGCTTGAGAAGTCGAAAAAAGATATATTTCATTCAGACCATGTTAAAACTGTCCAATAAAATCCATTCTTATTCATCACATCGTAACTGTTTTCGGGCATACAGGTTCAAAAAATCTAGTATTGAATTGGAAAAGTGACATTCGCTGGGGAGATTTTACAAAAACTAGAAATTTGCTGATATTATTAACATAAAAACACTGTCGGATCCAGGGGGCAAAACTGGCCAATGCCTCCCCTTCCCTCCCCATTTGAAAGGCATAATAAAAAAATTCACCGTTCTAACATAAATGTGCCCCCCCCCCCTCTTGAAAGCGAGGACCTTTTTTTTTTTTTTTGCTTTTCAAAAGAGGTTGCTGTTTTTTGTGTACGAAATTACCTTAATTCTTAGGTGATTTTTTTTCTTTTTGAGGGGCATGTCTAATTTTCCTTGGGAAAGTGTGCCCCCCCCCCTTTGGAAAATCCTGGATCCATCCCTTGATAGAGGTCAATGTAATCAACAACCGATGCATCTTTTTTTATTTCTTGTAAGCGGCTTTTTTCGCCAGGTGCAATATTTTAAATAATATGTAACTCTTCATGGATGAGGAAGATTTGTAAATCCTAAAAAAAATCATTAGGCAGGTGATATTTAATAATGAAAACCACGTCTCGAAAGTCCTATGTTTTATCAGCTGAAAACCAGAAGGGCGCTGTCACCATTGACTTCGTACAGTAAACGTACCCTCTGGTTTTCAACGGAACATCTGTCAGACGCAGTAACGACATTCTGGTAGTCAACTGAGGATCTGCTCTTCGTTAAAATGACATAAAAATAAATTTGAAACGGGTTTAATGTTGGCTGACGGAGCTATTTCTTTTTCTTATGAGAGTATAGCACCAGATGAAAGAGGAGAGCCTAAATTCTTAAACTTGTTTGTATTTCGTTTTTTGTCTCACCTGCATAGCAGAGTGGGACTATAGGCGCCGCTTTCCAGACAGCGCGCGGCGGCGGCGTCAACACCAACTCTTAACCGAAGGTTAAGTTTTTTATATGACATCATGTCTTAGAACATAAGGACCTAGTTCATGAAACTTAACCACATTTCTGCCTGAGTTTCAGGTCACATGAGCAAGGTCAAAGGTCATTTAGGGTCAATGAACTTTGGCCAAATTGGGGGTATTTCTTGAATTCCCGTCATAACTTTGAACTTTTATTGGTCTAGTTAATAAAACTTGGACATAAGAATAATCAAGTATCACTGAACATACTGTGCTTATTTCAGGTCACATGACCAAAATCAAAGGTCATTTAAGGACATTGAACTTTGGCAATTTTAGAGGTAACTATTAGATTGCTGTCATGACTTTCAAAGTTTTAGATTACACGATCAAGGTCAAATGTTAATGAACGTAGTATTGAATCATTGTATGAATGGTGTGTTTTGTGAATAATTAATGTATTATAGTAGATTTCAAAGTCAGCAATGCTACTATATTGAATTGCGTGATGCAGGTGAGATCACCAGAGGCATTCCACTTGCTCTTACTATAATAATACTTTGTTTCGTTTTTTTTTCCTAGGACGTGCTGTATTATTTGACCCTTTTCTTTTGTTCTATTTTGCTTTTAGAATCGTCAGATTCATCTGGTTTTAATAATAAAAAAAAACCCTCTAGAAACAGAATTTTGAGTTGGATTCTATCTTAAATTTTATGGGGACGGGACTTCCCAAGGTACCAAGATTTAAACCTACCTAATCTTCCATCGTTCTGAATCTCTGAGAGTAGCTAGTTTCAGATATTTGGGCATTCGGAAGGACATTATTTTCATGGCATTTATAAAATATTTCAAGGCCATCGCACATGTAACGATTGGTCCGCGACCCTAGACACTTTTAGAATAAAACATAGAAATATTTGATGCTTACACAGACAATTATGCAACATCTTTCTGTTTGAAGTTCTAACTCGTCGGTTAAATACTTGCATGTAAGTTCACATCTGTGACTAAGAGCGAATTCAATATCTAGTCATAATGAAGTCCTAGCAATCGTACCATTGGCTAAGATCTGAAACCAATTAGACCTTCACTCCAAAATTACGGCTCTCAGTCATTAAACAATTTAGCATTAACATTATTACAATTAAAATGAAGTCGAATAAAAAGATACTTCTCATTCAAATTTTCATAAAACAAGCATTTGCTCGAAAATTGGATCGTGGGTTATTCGTTAGGTGCGCGGTGGACTTTGGAGTGACAAATGTCCACTAACGTATTGTTTTTAATTTCGTTTCGTCCACTAGGTTCACAAATCGGTATCGAAGAGTAGTCAAGAAAGCTGCGGAAGCTCTCATTCCAGAAGGAACAAACGCATGCGGACAAAGTCAGGGAAGAAGCACCATGAAGAAGAGCAGAGGAAGTCTCCTTCATCCTCAGAGAAACTCTGTGATCGACGCCGTTCACTAACCTCTGATGAATCGAGATCGAGACGGACGGACGATAACAAATCAAGGGATCGTTATGAGTCTAAAGGAACCCGGGCCGACGACGAAGGTTCATGGCGCAAGAGATCACCACCCGCAGGATCATCCTCGACGAAGGGAGCCCATGGTTCTTCACGTCACCACACCAAAGGCAGTAGAAACAGAAGAGATAGGAGTGGAAATGGGAAAACAGATCAGCAGCAAAGACATAAAACAGTTGATAAGAAATCCGTTGATAATCCCATAAAGGAAGAAGCCACTACCAGAAAGCTGGACCAAAGTGTCAAGGGATCGGAAGACATTTTCGATTTTGCATCAGATATCTTTAAGGAAGGAGAACGAAAATGCACGAAAGGCGTCAAATCGAGTTCAGCATCCAGGACAGACGTCAAGAAAGATGCTCGATCACATCGTTTGCTTAAGCAGTCTGATGATCGGAGAACGAAAGAGTATCTTGGGTACCAGCCGACGTATGTTCATAAACTCTACTCTTACGGAATCGACAACAAGGGGAAAAAGGAACCGCAGAAATCTGGACCGAGCAAGAAGGATGAGGAGATGATGTTCAGAAAAAGGGCGGTGTATATGATGCACTTGGAAGAAGAGCGAAAGAGGAAAGAAAGAGCAGCAGAGAAAGAAGCTGAAAAGAGAGGGCTCTCAAAATCACTTGAAAACAATATGAACGATTTCAACGAAAAGCTTGAAGAAGCTTTGAAGGGGAGGACGAGCACCCCTGATTTACAGCAGATCAATGAAACTGAGAGGAGGGAGACAATGGTTACAGAAACAACTCGATTGTTGCAAGACATGGAAGCAGCTCTGCCGGATGATTGTGAAAGTGAAGCGGTCCCCAAAAGTGCTAATAATGGAAGGAGCTCAGAAGGTTGTGACGGGACCTGTCCCGATGTACATCATTCTTCTGAAGCAATGAAGGGATGCTCTACGCCAAATAAGCACGACAGTGATAAATTAAAATCCTTAAGCAGTGGCAATTCTGATCCAGAAAAAATGGATTCTTCTGGTGACCAAACCTCGGCAAAGATTACCACTGAAGACGTCCAAGACGAGACGGTGGAAGAAGAAATGTGGAGCTTTGAGAGTGGTTCTTCTTCCTGCGATACATTTGATGCGAAGAAAGGATCAGCAAATATAAATGTAGTTAACAACCACTGTGATGATATGAATGAAGTTGGTATGTCTATCGAATCTGGTGAAGGACATGCAGAAAGCCACGCAGCAATAGATGACAGACTGTCCGATTCGAACTCAAATGATGCTAAAAGGGAAGGAGAGTCACATGGAAGACATGGCGGTCTTCCGCCAGTGATATCCAATCTTGATCTGAAGAATAACGGGAGAGTTTTAGCTGCATCGCGGAAGGAACATGTCATTCGCATTTCCTCTGAAGCTGTTTGCAGTAAGCAGCAAGTGTCAATGCCCGACAAAGAGACAACCATGAGTACACTGCAGTTGGAGCAGAGTGATTTAGTGCAAGAAGGCCCTGATACTTCAGCGACAGAGATTGCAAATGTACAGGGAGTTGTTGTAACCAAGTTATTAACCGGAATTGCAGGATTCAAAGAGGAAATTATGCCCCAGAAAAGTCAACCTGATGTACCAATATCGCGTGTTGAAACACTGCATAACAGGCCCCATGATATTCCTGGTGTACGCCAGAAAATAGAGCCGGTGAGTTCCTTTGAAACCAAAGTCATTATGTCTGATCCTTCTGAGTTTCCCGCTTCGACAAGAGATATTTCCAGCGTGACACATGCAAATGACGTCGACATAAGTATGTCATCATCGGGACATACAGACACGGAAGCAAAGGAGAACGTGCATCAGACTATGGATCCTGAAACACCATTGACGGAATCAAACTCTGTGCCTAAACCTGATGGTACTCCTAAGCAAATGCAGAGAAAGGATCCAGTAGATATATTGGAAAGTCATGCGATCAACTCTAGCCATTCTTCGTCTCCGAAAGTGGCACCAAGTCAGCAATATACCCGAATTGCACCTGCCAAGACAGTCAAAGCGACACCGACATATGTTCTTTCCCCTTCACCAGGTTATGTCCAACCCACGCCACAACAGACATTGATTGTGACGTCTTCTGCTAACGTAACACCAACAGGGAATGTGTTAAATTTGATCGGAAATCAAGGTATGATTCAGACGATTGAAAATAACAATGTCTTTCTTCAAAAGCAACCAAGACCAATAGAGATGAAAGGACCAACGACGCAGATTTCTCAAGGAGACAGATCTATTTTCAGCCAGGTAAACAATGCTGCTTGTCTATCAGTTCCTCCTCTGGTCGTTTTGCCAAGCAACGTCCTTCATGGGTTCAAAGGCCAACAAGGACAAAATATAAACTTCGTCGGTTCTGACTTTACTGGTAGTCAAATTGCAGGTAGAACTGCTTCCAAAACGAATTATCAACGCGACAAGGATCAAACGATGTGCTTCGATCAAAGACGCAACACAAGCAGTCAAGCTCAAAAACAAGCTTTCATCTTAGGAACTAATGGAAGAACCCAATCGACGAAGTTAGTACATACTGAAACAGCAGCTTTGTCCCCCACGCCACAAGGGTTGCTGGGATACATCAATGTTCCGGTGATCAAAGACGACCAAGGACGTTTGGTGATGATTCTTCCTAATGAGAAAGGTATCATGGGATCGAACCAGGCAAAAAATTATGAAGTTGGTAACGTGTATTCAAATCAGACTGAGGTGGACTCAAACGTGTCAGTGGTTGATCAAGTTTGTAAACAAGTACAGCATGCCCTTTCAACGAATGTGTCGATTGAAACATCCAGAATCCAACAGCCTTCCATATTGCGGAAGGATCAAGACATGGCTCATACAACAGCACAATTACGGAAGAACGCTGGGACCGTGGTTCCTCGTACTTCACTTGTAACCTCAAATGAGGGAACTCCCAAGTCTACAACTGCAGAAATACGGGCAGCAAGCATACCGTCTGTCACTTCAAATGCTAATGTCTCTGAAGATAGTATGCAAAAGATTGATGACAGTCACGTCGAGAGTTCACCCACTGAGCCCAAAGATGCTCTAGAAAAGGGTGGAGAAGGGGAAAAAGATCATGGATCACTCAAGAGTAAAAGTGTTGATGAGTTACGAGTTCGCCAGAAAGCTGTTACTTCTAAACTCAAAGAACTGAGGAGTGTTAGAGTATTGATTGCCAAACATGGTCGAATGGAAGAAATAGAATGTGTTAGGATGGTAGAACGATTGAAGCAAGTCGAAGATCTCTTCTTTCGGCAACTGATTGCTACTTCAAAGGAACTTGATGATAGGATGAGTAATGCGGAGCAAGGTGTCAATAGAGATGCCAAAGTGATATCTACATATAACTCTGTAAAGGGTAAAGGAGTTGAAAAATTAAATTTGACAAATTCAAATGTGCCATCTTCGGGGAGTGTCGCTAACAAGATGAAACGATCCGATGAGACAGTTGATAAATTATTTAACACCGCTAATCTCCTACGCAATTGTATTAACGCAATGGCAAAGAAGAGACATGGAAGGCTTGAAAGAATAAATGAAAACACTTCCATTAAAAACGGAGAATCACACTGTGATGTACGACGAGGTCAAAAAGCTGCAGAGGCCAAGAACAAATCGAAAAGAAATGGAATGGAGGAGCGGGATCCAGAAACACTGAAGGACGGTGATACCCCACAAGGAAGTTCAACAACGACGGTGTCGACGGACCTAGGGTGTGACTTGAGTAACGGGTCACCCGAAGGAGAGCAGTACCACTTACAGCCACCTGATACAAACGCAGGAGCCTCAACCGAAAAGATTGTTCTGAGATTGCAAAGGGTGCGGAACAGAGAAGATTCCTCCTCGGCATCATTGGAGGGCACCCAAAGTAAGTATTCACCCCACAGTAACGGCATCACAAAGGAGGCAGACACACTATTGTTGCAAGAAAAATCCTGTAATTCACTTGGGTGCTACATGGGGAACGTGAATAAAGCAGATTCCAGTGAAAACTTTCATAATGAGAGTAATAGTTCTGAAACTAATAGGAACGTCAACAGAAGCAAAAAAGCAACTGAGGTCATGACGTCAGAGAGTAAGTTCGGATGCTCTAAAGAATCATCAAATAGCAGCGGAAAATTTGTTACGAGCAAAACAAACAACAGAGATGACACTAGCACTGGATCAAGAAACGAGACACAGAAGGGCTCCCAGAGAGAAAAGAAACGTGCCGTATTCACTGGACCAACGAAGGAGCAAGTCCGTGAAGAAGATATGCGAGAAAGGGAAATGGTTAAAGAAGCGTGGAATCGGGTGTTTCCAAGGTCTTCTGTGAAAGATCCTTGCAGCAATTACCTAGAGAGTTCCAGTTCAAGTGAAAGTGAGCAACAGATTAGTTGTACAAGTGGAAAGGGAGAAAAACTTCGAAATACTGGGAAGGAAACACATAGACTGATAAAGCATGTTTATGGAAATCCAGTTATCCGAGGAAACCTCACTAGTATTGGTAACATCAATGTCACCAGGCAGGTTGGAGGAAGTTCAGAAACAAAGTTCCAGTGGTTGCTAAAGCAACTACATAAGAAAAGGATTGGAGGGTCACAGGTAAAACAGAAGAACCAGCTAAGAATGCAGATGCCTTTCGATACAAACAGTGAAGATGGCAGAGAATATGTATCTATGGTTTCGAGAGGTGTTCAAACTCGCAAAAGTAGAATCAACAGCAATGACACGGGAATCGGCTCCCGTAAAGAATCCATGACAGGTCAGGTACAGGTAGATGAAAATAAAGAAAATTCTCTTCCTACTTGCCTCTCTCGTTTTAACCATAACTCTTCGTCGGACAATCAGAACTGCCAGACGAAAAAAAGGGGACGGGAATCGACAGGAAGTAGCGGGAAACCACATGAGAAACTACCTCGGATACGATCACCCACACTCATAGTCGAATCAACAGGGGAAACTAATCAGATTGATGATATACAAGATCTGATCTCCTTGCGAGAAGAAGTCTTATCACGTCAATCCAGTTCAAGTGAGGACACTGTTGAGTATTGCGACAACTTGATATCTGTAGAAGAAAACTTCCGACAGCTCAAGCCTGTGGAAAAAGAGAAGAAAAAGTTTCGGAGCACTGGGACAATGACAGACCCACAGTCAACAACGGGAGACAGGTCGTTTATGAAGCCAAGTAAAGCCAGCAGTGGTCGTAAATTTGCAACTAAGACACGCGGTCATGGAACTTATGGCTGGTGCAAGAAAAGAATCGTAGGGAAGATTTCAAAGTCTAAAGGAAGAAAAGGAACCAAAGTGTCAACAGCTAAAGGCAAAGTTAAATCAAAGGTGGCATATTCCAAGAAGAATGATATTGTTCTTATATCAGATGATTCGTTAGAAGGGCAGTCAGAAGAGGAAAGTCCACAGAAGGAAATAATCCCCCAAAAGACAAGAAGGAATACTCTCGCGTCATTATCAGCCCGACTTTGGGACGAGTGTTACTGGTCTACGATAAATGACACTAGTAATCCCGATGTAACTGCGGCAAAGAGTATCCTGCCATCTAACAACAGTCCTCCTACAACTAGAAGAACAGGACTGGAATCGAAGATGCTAGGACTATGGAGTGATCTTCTGAGATACTCTGGAAATCGCCACGATGTTGACACTTTACCCGTTACTTCAGAAGACCTTGACAAGCTGGATCTACCACCAGCAATTGCCAGTTCCATGAAGATACTTCTTGAAGGATATGATATGGTGAAGCAGGGATCAAGTCTTACCAACGAAGACTCAAAATCAAGCACTGACCCTCAGGTCGAATCAACCCTTAATGAAAACAACTCTGCTGTAATACTTCAGATGACGAACAACGAGTCACCCTCCGTAGAAGGAAGAACAAATGATAAGGAAACCACAACTGACACTTCACCAAGCTATGACGAAGAAAGTCATGTATCTTCAAGCACTTGGGAAGCATCGGTGAGCACTGAGTTCTCATTAGAAACCTTGACGTCACATAGCGCAAACACAGTTGGATCTGGTCCCTCCTACCACTCTTCCTCGACGACAGCATCTCCACCATCCCTAAGCACTGAAGATGAATATATCCCAGCGGAAGAACCTGAGGTAAACCTTAGACGGTGGCCCACGAGGATGGAACTTGCATCAGCGAATGACCTTACTGACGCAATCTCCCCTGACATTTCAGCAGATGTCATGAACAGGAACGACCCACACGATGAAGGGGACAGTGGACGATCAGGTAAATGTTATATTTGTAAACGTTTCGTGTAAAGGGTGTGCAAAATAATAAAGCTGTGATCTATTTATCAAAGAATCAGCAACAATTACAATCACTTAATTGCCAATTATATTTTTAAAATGGTTAATGAAAAGGCGGTGCAAGACAATAATAATATTAATATGCTATGGTCCATCTTTCAAGTATGTCAGTACATATATTAGTTGAAATGGCGTCAGAGAATGTCGGACAAGTAGTAGAATAAAAAACATGTATTCTTTTGAGTATGTTTATCAAATAAGCATATACTTTAAAAAGAATCTCCAAGTCAATTAAATAATAGATATTTACCAAGTGAACTTCATTGCTTTGTACAATAGAAAGTAAACTTCGACACAGATGTTTGAGCATTTCTGAACTAAATTCTCAAGTAACCTTGGGCTAAACATATTTTTTGGTCTGGCCGGAGTTGTGGCGCGGGTAGGACGGTATTGTTCAACCTATTTCTTTTCTAATCGATAACCAGGTAGCGAAAGGGCAGACTCTGTGGCGGTAGGGACGTCGACAGGCTGGCAGATAAGTGGCGCAGGAGACCTCAGGGAGCCAAGGATGTTAACTGCACCCAAGGCAACTGCCAGGAACAGGAGACGACAGAACAGGGTTATGAGTTGGCCAACCATAATCCATGAAGAAGAGGATCCTGATGACGACATTCCTCTGGCCAAGCTCATTGAGAAGGAGAGAATGAAGAGACTTAAAAGGGAGGCTGCTGGAAATGACCATACCCTTGAGACACTGTTCGTGGTGGCCAACAAGGACAATAATATGGAGACGAATCCGTCCTCTCCGGAGTCGGATCTTCCAGGACCATTCCTCCTTAATCCTTCGCAACTAAGAAAAATTTCATTGGACTCCCCCGTCCCAGGGACAGCTGCTGAGGACAAGCAGCAAGATGCAGCAGTACCAAAGCAAAATGATGGCATGAAAGATAGTGAGCGTTGCGAAACAACGGAAGCAAATGGTCAGTGTATAGACTATTCCAATGGCAGTCATTCAAGGCAACAAGAGGAACACAAAGATATGGACGAACACAAAGATTTGAACAGACCACAGAGTTCAGTGTCTTTGAAGAAATCTGGTAAATTCCTATATGGAGACTCTAAGAAGGGCAAATCTCTGGTAAAGAAACATAAGCCCACATCGAAAGAAGTAGTGCAAGGCCTCTCTTCGAATTCCAGTGAGGCTTCTAAGCCGAGTGGTAGACGGTTTGTAGTAAGTTGCTCTCCAGCTACAGATGCACTATCCAACGGGAACCACTTGTACTACAGAAACGATTCAAGTCCTGATATATTTGAATGAATGTTTTAAACTTATGTTACGTCATTGTGATACCCATGAACTCGACTATTTGTTTACTAGCTGGGCTACTCAGATCCCTTATAACTCTCATCGTGATTGTTTCATGTGTTTGGAACTGCATGCGAGGAGCGCTTTCCGCTTATCGGTGGGTTTTGCGCAGACGCAATAAAGGAGTCTTCCTTAGTTTTTGGCGGTCTTTGAAGTCTGTTTAGTTTTCGTTTGCTTTATTCCCCGTACTTTAAACTGTACAATATTATTAACGTGTGTTTCCATGGTAGCTGGAAAATACGCATACGCTTCGTTAAGTTTAATGTTAATAAGATTGCGGTACAGTTTATTGAAGAAATAATACCATTTTACGAAGTGCCGACCCAATCTTTGCAAGTTTTCATATCCATTGCATTATGTACATGCATGTTTGTCATTTATTTTTTGTTGCTTTTACCATAGATTGTGGCAATTTAAGATAGCATTACGTTTGTAACTTGGTCATTCAATCATCTCCTCTATGTTGCCGATTTTCAAGAAAACCGAATAGGCCTATGTAATTGGGGGCGGCGTCAGGGTATTTTCAGAGGGGAAGTTTTTTTTCCAAGTGATATAAAAAAAAACAATATGGAAGGAAGGGAAAGGGAAGAAGTAAGATAGTGATGATAGTGATGTATGAAAAAGAGGCTGGATTATATAACCTTTACTTTTCATTTGAAAAAAAATAACGGCTCCACAATTAAGGGTAAAGCTTAATCCTTGCCCTTGATTCCCCCTCAAATCAAGTTGGTGCCAACCCTGGTTATAACAATCTTTTGTTTCCATTTCAAGAATGTTAAATTCAACTTTAAGATATCAACTTAAAAAGAGAATTTCCAGCTCACTGTCTTTCGTTTCTAAATGTGTCTCAAGTGACAAAGGTTCCTTGATCACTATGCAGATTTGACTAGCTTTAGAAAAAAAAGTTGGAAGCTTAAGAGTATGTTGTATTATAAATTTGATTTTTTATATATATGTTTATAGTTATAACACATCTAAAGTTTGATTATTTTTAATCGAGTTCCAGCTCAATTGTTTATTTTTTGTTTCCATGTATCGTTTTCTGAAGAAGTAGATTTTTTTAGATTTTCTCCCATTAATTCATCTTAGGTCACGTTCATACAGTTTTGTTTTTCATTACGATTATTATTGTTTTACATTACATTATTAGTAGTAAGTTCTAAGTCTGAAGTTAGTGGAAGTATTTTACCATCATTAATTAGAACTTCGACTTGGTCGAATAGCTACAATTGTATAGCAGAGAAGAAATAGTTTCTATACGAGTTGACAAAAATTCAAAATGGAATGAAATCTATGTGGAAAAAGTACATTTTCAGCGGTAGTGTTCAGGTCATGATTTAAGATGTTCCCTTTCTGATGTCACATCAGGTTGTTTAAATAACTCGATGAAAATGTAAACAAGTGTACATTTACATATGAACAAACCAATATTGTAAATAATTGTATATTAATAATTGAATAAACCGATATTGTGAATAAGGGTACATTAATATTTGAACAAACCAATTTTGTAAATATGTTCATATTGATTGATATGTGAACAATAGGCCTTATTAATATTATATCATCGCACAAAGTTTAGAAAGAAGGAAAGAAAAGGAATTTTGGTGCATAATATCGTAATATAAAACCTTCAATTGGACTTGCAATTGTAAAAAAAGGATAAAGTCGTCGTAGTGTATATCGCACAAACGGAGTACCTTACATTTCATGACGAGATTTTTATGAAATACACCTATTTTAAGTATTGTTTTAACTTTATGACATACTCATAGGAATTTATAACATATCTTAAACGAAACAAAAATATGTAGAGCGCAATGTCATTGTAAATGTTTATTGCAATATAAAGAAAATTTGAAAAGGACATATTTTAGAGTATTGTGAAATCTTTGACAAGCTAGATAATATAACTGAATTCAAATGTGAGGTTTGACAATGTCTGCAATATGTAAAGAATTTTAAAGAATTATATATATATTTAGAGTATTGTGAAATCTTCGACAAGCTGGATAATATAACTTAATTCAAATGTGAACTTTTACAATGTCTTTGATCTTTATTTTTATTTTTTTACCAAACACAAGAGATAAATGTTTATGATTTATGAGATTAGTTCTAAATGGTACTTGTTTTATTTTCAAGTTATGGGTACCTGGCTGGGTAATAATAATAATAGTCGGTTCTTGAATAGCGCATAACATATTATGAATAACGTCTCTATGCATTTCCAAAGGACTTGGATATTTTTTTACCCTGGCTGTGTAGCTCAAGCAGCTTTTACGCGCTCGGTATTTCAAGGAATGAATTCCTGCCAGGTACCCATTCACCTCACCTGGGTTAAGTGCAGCACAATGTGGATTAATTTCTTGATGAAGGGTAATTACTTCTAGGGCCATTACATAAATACAACTATTATGTCAACTACTATGGAAACCATTATTGTGATAAACTGTTGACCCCTGTCACATTGGGTGATTTCAAGTCCGGTGTTGGCATTGATGTTGGTGTTGGTAGCACAATTTGGATTGCTTCCCCTAGCTCCAAAACCTATTCTGGGTTGGTAAAACTGAGCCAGATCACATTGACACCTCAACAACTAGTTTCAAGACCACATTCATTTTATGTTTGGTGTTATACTCGTGTAAAAATTGACCAACACCAAAAGGTCAACACTGAACTTGAAATCAACCATTGGAGTTGTCATAAAGGCAGTTATAACAGTTGTAACTAACTAACTATGAATTGGGCCCTGGAGCACCAAAAGTGGCATATTGGGTGATTTCAAGTGTTGGCCTTGGTGTTAACATTTGGATTGTATCCCCTACATGTAGCTCCAAAACTTATTCCGAGTTTGTAAAACTGATCCAGATCACATTATTGACATCTCACCAACTAGTGATTGACTTTTCGGGACCATCTTCCATTTCATATTTGGTGTTATAATCGTGTAAAAATTGATCTAACACCAACACCAAAAGGTCAACACTGAACTTGAAATCACTCATTGACACAAAACTCCTCTCACTTTCACTATATTCAAGGGCAGGACATAAAACAAGGCAACAAATCATTTCTAGAAAGTAACCTCTCTTTACAGTTTATTTATTTCTACAGATTTACTCAAAATGGGCATTCAAACAGAACATTTTTTCCCTAAACTTTCAAAACATAATCTGCATACAACTAGGCACACATTCAAGAATACATATCTCCTCCCATCAAACGCAGCCCAATCGTATGTCATAATTTTTTCTCCTTAAAAAATATTAAAACAGCAAAATATTGGAGTCCCATTTTGATATGAGCCCTTATGCTCTCTTGTTATTATCAAGAAAATATTAAGCTAGGTTCATTTGAAAATAATAGCATTCAAATTTCTCAAGGAATTGTAAAATCTAAGGCAAGTATTCTGAAGTCGGCTTTAACTTAGACCATGGTCTAACACTTCGTTAAAATTATGGGAGGCCAAACACATCAAAATTTTATTTATAATGTGTGTTTCTCATGTCAACTGTGCTATTTACTAATTCCTTTATGGTAAAGACATCTATCTTATTCATCCTTCCTTCCTAGACAGTTAAGACTAATTTGAAAGCAAAATGGGCTGATACACTGAACCTTTAGCGTTAGAGAGTTATGTCACGACTGGCTATCCATAGTCAAATCACAACTTTAGACCAGAGATAACATTAAACCCGACTTCAGAATACAAGCCGTTGGGCATATGAAGAACAGACCACAGCTGTTCTCTTCATCAGGCCTATAATACTTACGCAACAGAAGATGATGATCTAAATACTGTTATTTTTTTTTTACAATATTCAAAAATAAAAATCTTAAGAACGCCTCACAGTGTACATTCCGATGCCCATCCGATTTTGATTTTTTAAAATTGCAATAGAGCTTTCCATGGGGAGCTTTGTATGTGTGACAAAACTTCAACGAAACCCTTTAATATTCGGTAAAAATTGGTGGTTTGCACATGCATCAGACAGCTGCTGAAATCCTTATCTGCATCCCCTTGTTCTCGTGGAGCACTGCGTCCGTCCTTTGGCTCTAAGCCAATCAGATGCAAGGATTTCAGTAGCTTGTAACATGAAAATCGTTTACTATGCTTAGATGTCATGCTCCTTCAACTGATTACCAAAATGGAAGGCAGTGAATCGTATATTGTGAGACGGTCTTTAGATAGGCATTGCAGAATAATCCCGAATGAACAGAAATATGCATTATTGAAAACTCTATAAAAATATCCAGAATTAAAGGAAAAAATGAAACCCTAATTAGCTTCCATAGACACAGAAAAATTAAAGAATAAAATCAACGAAAGTTTGAGAACATTTGCACTAAAAAGTTACGAGCATTTGAACGGTGAAATCACTAATGCAAAAGCGATCCTCTGATTGGCAATGCTAACAAGAATTATGATGTCACACATCCATAACATACCTTTTTGTACACTGGAAGTATAACCCAGAACAGTAGTCTCTTTATCCAGGATTTTTTTTTAAAATCTCTATAACATGAAAAAACATGAAAAAAAACCCTCATCTATGAATAGAAGTGATAAAAGTAACAACCGGAATTTGAAGAACAGTAATTGGAGCATTGTTTATATATATTTCCAATGGGAGGATATTTATTTCATATCAATAGTTATTTAAACATTTAATGCTCATAACTTTCTTATCATTTGTTCGATTTTTCTCAAATTTTACAATGATTTGTTTCTTTGATATTTCTGTTTCCACACAAGCTAATTTGTTCCAAGAGTTTTATTCTCCAATAAGGGAACAATAAAGGTAAAATTTGAAATCAATATAAGGGTTTGGGCCCTACAAAACAAACAGAATACCTTCCATCTTCCTCAAGAGAGCAATAAAAATAACTCACAATGTTAATTCTACATCAAAAGAAACATGTAAAATTTTCATACAGAGAAAAATAAATCTTACTACAAATGACACAAAGAATGAGATAACAGTTATTGCATTTTATATACATATTCCATCTGTCTTAAGACATGTTATATTTAAGATTTTCCATTCGACAATAGATATTCTAAGAAATCCAAACAAGTTTATTATAAATAAATTAATGTAAATTATTCACCATTAATATTATCATTTTTATTATCATATTCTAGACGGTACTTCCAACTGGGTAAACAAACTGTTAAATATACAAATACAGCTAATAAAAAAAGGAAATATATTCTACTTAATAAAACACAAAGTGGAACTCTATGGCCCAAATTCATAAAAAGTGGTTTTGAAAACCCACACTTGAGTCCATGGCTTATGCAGATTTCCTATATAAATTACGCTTAATTTAGCACGCATCGGGCACGTGTATAAAAAATTCCAATGCTGATGCGCGCTTTTGTCACAGTGCGCCAAAAGAACGCCTTTTGCTGTGGTTATCCACACTTTTTTATTCAAGAGTCCATTGTTTTTATTCATGAGTCCACTCTCAGTGGACTCATGAATAAAAGAGCGTATGTAACCATGGTAACAGGCATCAACTTGGCGCAATGTGACAAAAGCGCGCATCAGCATTGGACATTTTTTATACATGCGCCCGATGTGTGCTAAATTAAGCATAATTTATACAGGAAATCTGCATACACCATGGACTCAACCATGGGTTTTCAAAACCACCTTTGTGAATTCCAGCCTAAGATATGACTGGTTGCAGGCACGCATGTGACAGATCATTTATGTGGCCTAACCTGGACCAGACCTGGTCTTGAGATGAAGATGGTTTAAGAAAAAAACAAGGATAATACATATTTTGCTCTCTGTATCGGTCCAAATTGTGAAAACTGGTTCAAAGGATTTGTATTAAGTGTATATTCTATATCCTCTGGTCCTATCTCAAACAGAGAGAACAACATATTAGTAAATCATACGGCATGTATCAGAATTCCTGGAGTGGTATTCTGAATACGCTCTTATAACTGTTCTTACCTTTTGTCTGACAAGTTATCAAATCGGACAATTTTCCCAGATTTTGATTGGCTCAGAAGCACAGTTTTCACAGTAAAAGTAGGATTGAACATAATTTGTCATATGAATTTTCCAACAAGTCCTTTCATGAGGCCCCGTCTTACAAAGAGTTACGGTTGATCCAATCAGTCATAACTCTATGGAAATCCATGATCAGTGTCATAAACTGTTCTACAGGAAATTTGCACAATATCCTTTGTAAACAAAGAGAAGCATAGAGAATTGTCAAGAAAACAGTGAATGTATGAATATACATCATATCTAGAAAATATTTTGAAGAAACATGTATTTTAAATGTTGACGTTGCTGGCTTTCCATAGGTGTGATTGATTTGATCAATCATATCTCTTTCTAAGACGGGGCCCAGATATCCCTTACAGACCATATATCATTCCGCATACATTTGTAATTCTGAAGGTTCGTTATTCCGAAGGTTCAGATATTCCGAATATTCGTTATTCCGAAGGTTCGTATTTCCGAAGTTTGTAATTCCGAAGGTTCGTTAGTCCAAAAACAAAATGATTAGCAAACCTTATTTCATTTTCGGACTAAAGAACCTTTGGAACAACGAATATTTCATTTTCTGATTATCGAACCTTCGGAATAACACCACAAATGTTCGGAATAATGAACTCTTTTACGTATTTATATTAACGAACATCGAGGTATAGGCAATTTACGTGTTTCGGAATTACGAACCTTTGGAATAAAGAACCTTCGGAATTATGAAACCTTCGAAATTATGAAGTGTAACCATATCATTCATGTCTGAACTTTGTTCTTGATATAACAATAAGCTGCAACTCAAAAATAGTTATCATGTCTCAAATATAGCAAAAAACACACACAAAAAAAGAATACTATAAAATTATTGCAGAAACCTGCTCTAAACAATAGGGGTACGAAAATTTATTGGATGACATTTTGCAAATAAAGATTGGTTATTTTTCATTGAAAGAGATGAATATTGCATTCTTATAGAATAGAATTTTAAGGTTACATTAATCCTTATTGTGACTGTTTATGTTCAATTTTCAACGTTAGTCTGATTCATATGAACGGGGTAATCCCTAGACACCCCCTGTCACATGTGAGTTAAATGACATATCTGAAAGGGACCTTAGTCACTACATGAATAAGATATAGACATATGCATGGATGAGGTGGGTCTGTTCACATCCACTCAACAAACACTGGATTTGAAAAAACACGGAAACCCTAATTACAGAGTCATAAAAGGTATAAAAATCTTCAAGAAAAAGTTACAAAAATATCTCTCCTCTATGTTATATTGAAATATCTTATGTTCACAGTTTCACCAGAAAGTCACCTCAAATATCAAGATGAGGAAAAGATAAAAATCCTTATTCACATTAAAAATTGTAATGTCCTTGATTCTCTATCTACATGTAGTTTCTCAACAAATCCGCAATAATTAAACACAAAGGCCCGTATTCTGAAGTCAGGTTTAACTTAGACTCAGGTTTAAAGTTGTGGTTTAAGTATGGGAAGCCATAAGTATCAATTTTTTATTAAGTTGTACGTTTCTTATGTTTACTGTGCTCTTTCCTGATTCGTCGATGGTGAAGACCATAATCTATATATACTTCCTAGACAATTATGAATGATTTGAGAGCCAAATGAGCTGAAATGTGATATCTCTACCGTTAGTGATTTATGCAACAATTGGCTGTCCATACTTAAACCACAACTTTAAACCCGAGTTTAAGTTAAACCCGACTTCAGAATACGGGCCAAACTGAATCACAAAATGGGAAAAGAAAGCAATATCATTTACATCCAATATAGGTGTATATTCAGGATTTCTTTGTACAAAATGACAATCACCACAATTGGTTCTGGGGCCCGTTGCAGAAAGAGTTGCGTTTAAACGCAAGTCAAAAAATCAATCGCAAGTCCCAAATGCGCGCTGTTGATTGGTTGAAAATCAAGTTACGAATGATTTTTAGAGTTGCGATTGATTGCAACTCTTTCTGCAACGGGCCCCTGTTCACATATTGCAGAAGGACATGCTACCTCCGGTACATAGGATAAACACGAGACAAAGCATTCTGTTTCAAATTTGTGCAAATGTACATTTATCATCTCGGATGAGTTCCATGCAAAATGAATGCTCTATTCAGATAAGATTCCAGGGGGTGTTTCACAAACAGCTAAATGTGACCAATGGGGTGTTGCAAGAAAATATTTGCTATCAATTGTATATATTCTGTTGCAATTGATCAATTGTTGGATCAATTTTAATAGTAGCAAATCAGATTACACTCCTTTTTCAAGAAGCAGATTAGCTATCAACCAGATATTTACAATTAAATGTAAGATTGATTTCGGGAACAAAAATAGACTTGTAGTTAATCACAAGTTTCTTGCAATGCCCCATTTAGAGGATTTGGCCGATGTAATATCTGCCTTCTGTGCCATCAAAGTGACACTTAAATCTTTGTGAAAACCCACCTGAAATACAACGTTGCCTTCATATTCATAAAATGAATTTAGAAAGTTAAATCTTTCTTATGTTTGGTCCATATGAATCATGTACATGAGGCTCCAACCTAAGTTGTTGCATTAAGCTGAATTATTCAGAGAATGTACCGATACTTGGTTTCCCCATAAAAGAGACACTTTTAGAAGAAAAGTTTGCTGTTTTTCATTTCTTCTTCCTTAATACTAGCAGTCTCACATGGAAGCAGTCTCACAAGGAAGAAGTGTACTGAAAAACTTCATACCGTTCAACATGCAGTTTGTAGTGCATGAATAATAGCCAGTTAACTTGAGCTAATCATTACAGAGTAAATAAAAAAAAATCACTGTTTCAAAATGCAATCAGCAACTTCAGAAGAATCGTTCTTTTGTCATTAAATAATCACTGCGCTATATCCATTTAAGAATTATTGGAAAATATGAAAAATAGAAAATTAATGATTGTTGCTGATTTGATAGGCATAGCAAGATTAATTTTTTAGCATATGAAAGCTGTGTACCTCATGGAATCTATTCACATGGACATATGAATTCATAGAGAATTAACAATGGTTGCCAATTTGAGGATCATAATAAGATTTATTTTGAGCTTATGAACGCTGTGTATTGCATTGGTTCTATTCATATGTGCAAATGAATAGAAGATTAATAATGGTTGCTGATTTGAGGATCAAAACAATATTAATTTTTAACTTATGAAATATGTGTACCTCATGATTCAATTCATATGAACATATGGATATAAACAGAAAATTAATAATGGTTGCCAATTTAAGGAGTATAACGGGATTTGTGTTTTTTACTTATGAAAGTCTGTGTATCTCATGGGTTCTATTTACATGAACATATGAATATGAATAGAAAATAATTGTTGCTGATCTAATAATGAAAATAAGTTTTATTTTGAGCTTATGAAAGCTGTTTACCTTCATGGGTTAAAGGGATAAATCAACTTTGTTGAATGCAGATAGAAAAATTATTCTGACAGAAAGAGACATTGCTTTTCAATAGCTGAATTTGTAGACGTAATGGACATCACTAATTATATAAAAAAGGTGAGACGTAATGGACGTGATTGATTATATAAAAAGGAAACATGAATTAAAAGAGACTTTTCATACAACTTGCCAGAGAGAATCTAATAACCATACATGGTTAGACCATCCCCCCCCCCCATTATGGTCAACATCATTGTGATTTCCTTTCTTGCCATATTAGATGGAGATATTGAAGGTCAAAGTGAAATGTCAGTAAACATGTAAATACGGTAAGAGAAATGATTAAAAAATCTGTGCGCAGATATGAAATGATAATGTTGGCAGTTTTGTAAGGTATACTTTTACTGTGTTATTTAAGTTGAGCTAAATATCTACATATGCAGCAAAGAAACATTTTCAGGCTTATTTTCCATGCATTAGTTTATATTAGGAGAAACGTTAAGAAATGTCTAGAAATTGCATGTACTACAATTTGTATTTCTTGAATTTATAATTAATATAAGTTTTTTCCCCTTTGTTTTATGAATTAAACAGTGTACGAACAGCACTACTCAAATTCAAAGTGAAAAGTAGCAAGAGATGAAAGTTAAATAAATAAGTGTAGCTCCAATCATACCCAGAACACAAATAAGTAAATAATTAGTAAAAAGAATATTTAAAAAATCTAAAAATAGCTGATATAGGACAAAAAATATCACATTTGTATTGAGAGGGTCCATGTACCAAATTTTACAATACAAACGTAAATTTATTGTAAAACCAAAGTTTCGCAAATATAAACATGGTTATCACCATAGCGATACTGTTTTACTTCTAATACAATGACAAGAGATAAAAAAGAGCATGCATTAAAAGTAAAAGTTTTGTATACTATGCTTATATATATCTGCAAAAAACATGATAAAAGATATAATACATCTTAATCTCATATACAATTAATTGGCCTTCCTCGTGTCAAAGGTCACTGAATACATATCAATATTATCCTTTTTCAAATCAACATATCTCATTAGTTTTATTTCAACTACAGTAATTTTGTGCAATCTAATCATTCCTAAACTTGCGATAACCTACAATCACTAATGAAACCTAAGTAGAGAGAGCAAGTTCCTTATGTGTTTAGGGGTCCATTGCAGAAAGAGTTGCGTTTAAACGCAAGTCAAAAATCAATCACAAGTCCGAAATGCGCGCTGTTAATTTATTGAAAATCAAGTTGCGCATGATTTTTAGAGTTGCGATTGATTGCAACTCTTCCGGCAACAGGCCCCAGTGCTGATAAGTTAAGTGTTGGAGGCGTTTCTAAATGTGAAAAGGGCAGCTTTGAGCATTAATCAGCAAGATTTCATCATTTTAGTTTCCATTACACTTAAAATTTCTTATTGCAGTGGGAAATGCTAGGCTTGATCTTTAGGCAATGTGCTTCACAGCGCTCAATTAAAGCTCAGCATTTTTTTTTTTTAAGTCAATGGGGTAGCAGACGAAACAATTAAATCGGTATAATAGAGACCTATTTTGATAAAACCATATGAAACGATAGGTGTGAGTTGGTAACCATTATAAGACCATATGCAGAACCTAATAAGAGACCACATTTGGGACCTATGATGGAATTATCATATGTGGCGCCAATTAATAAATCATGTGTGGGACTCAGTATGAAATCATTTGTGTAACCTAATATGAAACCCTATGTGGAATTGTGGGCCCTACCAGAAAATCATATATGGGCCTTATTATGAACTCATCAGAGGGCCCTATTATAAAACCCAATTTGAGCCCTGTATATAAAATCATATGTGGGGCCAATCAATAAACCGTATATGAGACCAATAATGGAACTATATACGAGTCTTATCATGCAACCATATGTGGGAACGTATTAAGAAACCCATATCGGACCCATTATGAAAGCCTATGTAGGCAATATTATGAAATCATATGTGGGACCCATTATGAAACCATATGGGACCATAATCGTATTTCATGTCATCATCTTACAGTAAAAGGAACATCTCATATTGAGGAATTCAAAATTAGAAAATGATCGCAAAATTTTCTGAGCAATACTTAAACATGTACATCTAAACCATTCTTGCTTGCCAAAAAGGCTTCCTAAACACTTTTTAAGTCCAGATAAGAATTGGGCCATATCATGAAACCATCTGCTTATGATACGATATACACATTTTTTTTAAAGTCACAAATGTTGATCGTTAAGAAAATATTACAAAAAAGTGGATTCTCAATCGACCTGCTCTTTAGAAAATACAGTCAAAGCTGCTTTGGAAATGACCTGTATATTACCAATACACATGTATACCTTTGCTCCCAAAACTAAATAAGAGGTCGGAAAAAAGAAGGAATATATTCCACTCTTTTTATATTTAAAAGTTCATAAATTCAAATTTCTTTTTTCATTACATATGTAACATCATTATTCAGATCTATACATTTTTCTTTCTTTTTAAATGTCCATTAAGCACTTTGTTAACATGTGGGCCCCATGCAAAGTCTATGGAGTTCACACAGTTTATTTAACATGTGTGAACAGGTCAAAAGTTTTATATGATTTAATGCATGGTCTTATTCATTCAGGCATATGAACACGATGATAATCGCTACAAGGTACGTGTGAACATATCAATGGATTGTAAAGGCTTCTTAAGAAGAGGAGAAAACCTATGTGAACATGCCTACACAAGTCAGTGGACATGCTTCCAATTTGAATCTATTGACATCTGAGTTGACTCCTGAGTTCTGTGATTCCCATAGGCTTTGTACAGAGATCACCTGATTCCAGGAGGCAATGGATTAATCTGTTGACTACTGAGTTCTGTGATTCCCATAGGCTTTGTACAGAGATCACCTGATTCCAGGAGGCAATGGATTAATCTGTTGACTACTGAGTTCTGTGATTCCCATAGGCTTTGTACAGGGGTCACCGGGTTCCTGTCAGCAAAGGGTTAATCTGTTGACTTCCGAGTTCTATCATTCTCATACGCTTTGTACAGGGGTCAACCAGTTCCAGGAATTAAAAGGGTTAAGGTTTCCATGTTATTGAAATTGGCACAAGAGGAATGGGGTAGCCACTGGATCATCTCATCGGTAATTTTCTTCGTAGAATGTTGGATGCTGAAAGGTAATGAAAGAGACAGAGAAATCAGTTCCAAGCAGATCATGAAGTAAACACTGCAAATCATCATCATTACAATGTCTAATATCCTATTTATATATAATCCTTGTTTGTGCTTGCCTAGAGTCCAAATTCTTCTCCAATATAATAATAACATGGTAATAATATAGGATTTGTATAGTGCACGTATCCACCTTGCTAGGTGCTCAAGGCGCTCCTATATTACCCCGGCTAGGCTAGTCTGGAGCGCACAGCTTTTTGAGGCATTACTTCCTGCCGGTACCCCTTTACCTCACCTGGGTCGAGTGCAGTACAGTGTGGATAAATTTCTTGTTGAAGGAAAACACCCCATGGCTAGGATTCGAACCCACAACCCTCTGTTTGAAAGGCCAGAGTCAGAACCACTAGACCAAGACGCGCCAACAATATGGATTAATGAATGAAAAAATCATACAATCATAGAATTTAGAAATAACACAGAATTCCCAGAATTTCATTAAAACTTTGAATACTACATGAATACTCATGAATACTATTTTCTGCCCCAGAAATTAGAACTATGACAAATCCAGTGACAGTCATACAGACTAGCACTGTGCATAAGCATAAAATTGCCCATCTAACCTGTTCTCAATGTTTAGCACGTGTATACCAAATTCTATCTGCACAAGACCAGATGTTTTTCTAAATATTTTCACTACTCAAAATTTTCTGTCGTTTTGTATATGTCACTGATGAACACATAATGCGATGCACAGAACACCAAAGAAAACAGGATTGGCAATTGAGAAAAGGAAAACCTTGGGGTTTCTATAATAGCTGGACATCAACACCAAAATGACTATACTGAATTTTAAATTCACTAAGCAAATTAATTGGTAATACTCTAAGTTCCCAATTATCTTTACAGTCCTAGGTGGAAACTAGATTAAGATGTAATGGGAACAGTCAATTGCCAATTCGTCTACTGCCAACTCTTCCACTCACCACATGGTCTACTTTCATTTAGTCTAATGCCATTCCGTCCATCAACATTTCGTCCAACAACCATTTGGTCCATCAACTGTTTGGTCCAATCATCATTCCTTCTAATCACCATTTCGTCTATGACCATTTTGACTCATTACCAGTTGGTCTAATATCCATTTCATTTTCATTCATTTTCCACAATTTAACACTTAGTCCAATTAGACCAATATGGATTAAAGGGCCATTGGACCAACTGGTTATGAAACAGAATGGCATTAAACCAAATGAAAGAAGACCATATGGTGAGTGGACGAACTGATGGTAGACCAAATGATAGTAGACGAGTTGGCTGTTGTATGAAATGGCATAAGATGAATTGGAATTAAAACAATGGGAATGCTCGAAGCGGTTTTGGAAGCAATCTTCCAAACCAGTTTGGAAAACTTTGCAATATATTTTTCAGGACCTCTTTGCCTCGTTTAAGCGTAGGTGAGGACAATTCAATTCTTCGGGAAGAGATCTCCACACGATGTTTGGCACGCTTCTCCACGCACTGTGTGTAGGCTGTTTACACTGCGGATTCAAATGTTGTGTGAAACATGTCACCCCACTGAGAGCGTTCCCGTAGCAACGGGCTGCTATACATGAAGTGGTTTTGAAAACCACTATAGGGTAATTGCTGATGTGGTTTACGGTACACCATGTGGAGTGTTGTAGAAGCAGTGGATAGAAGAAGAGAAGAATGGATAGGCGAGAAACTGGAGATTTGAGAATAGAGTATTCTTTCTTGAGAATAGTCCTGAAAAGGACTGTAAACCAGAAGGAATGTTGAGTGAGAACAGCTTGAGTAGTAGAGCTGATGAGGAGATGCTGGCTTGCGTCGGCGAGTAGAGATGATGAGTAGTAGAGAGACTCGACGTTTCGGACAGGTTGACTGTCCGTCTTCAGGAGTGAAGACTGTCCGTCTTCCTGAAGACGGACAGTCAACCTGTCCGAAACGTCGAGTCTCTCTACTACTCATCATCTCTACTCGCCGACGCAAGCCAGCATCTCCTCATCAGCTCTACTACTCAAGCTGTTCTCACTCAACATTCCTTCTGGTTTACAGTCCTTTTCAGGACTATTCTCAAGAAAGAATACTCTATTCTCAAATCTCCAGTTTCTCGCATATCCATTCTTCTCTTCTTCTATCCACTGCTTCTACAACACTCCACATGGTGTACCGTAAACCACATCAGCAATTGTACATGCCACCATGCAAACCTTCAAACAACATCTCACTATAGGGTAATCGGATGGGAACGCTGGCAAATTGATCTTCCAAACTGGTTTCTTAAACCAGTTTCCACTGAACTAGTTTTACAAAGTATACTGAGAATGAGGTCTAATTCATAAACATTCACCAACTACATACCACATCTTCTGCTTGTGTATTTCTATTGATACCATCATTGTCCTCATCATCGTCATCATCGTCATCGGAGTCTTGATCAAGAGGGGCAGCATTCCGAGCTGGAAATTAAAGAAAAAAAGATATCGTTGAAAGCGAAGCTTGAGCATGGGCAATTTTTTTCGTACAAAAACAAAATAATGTGCAAAACGAAGGGATTATTAAAGCTACACCTAACAAAGGAAATTTCACATCTCAATCCAGAGGAGCATGTCAAGAAATTATTTGTCGGGCATTTCATCCGACAAGTCCTGTTTTATCCCACAGCTGCCACAGTAAACAGTGCTTCTCAGCCAATCAAAATCAAGGAAAGTTGTTCCATCTGACAGTTTCTAAGAAAACAAATACAGATGAAACGCTCCCCTGTGACTGACAATACTCTCTTCCTAGCCATTGTCTGGTTCAGTGTACTCCAATGAAATACATGGTGGCAATAGTCATAAACCATGAAAGTGCTCCACCTCGAAGTAAATGATTTGAGATACAAGGGGATTCAGATTTCACATCCTAGGTACGGGACAGGAAATAGTCACTCTCCCTTTCTTTCTATTGTTCCTTTCCCGCCAATTGAAAGTTGTTGGTAGTAAAAGTCACATACCCTGACAGGGCTTTGACTCAAAATAAAGGGTTGACGCTACATTAGGGGAGTCACATATGAACATCCTAATCAAGAGACAGATAATATTTAATCTGTTCTAGCCTTTCTCTCGTTCTGTTCTTCTCCAATGAGAGTCAATGCTAGTAATAATCCCATATTTTAACAAAGACACATAATTCAAAATGAAGGATTTATCAACATGGGGATTCGGATTTAACATCCTGATCATGGAGACTAAAAATGACAACTTACTCTGTCCAAGCCTTTCTCTCGTCCCGTTCTTCTCCAATGAAAGCTGTTGGTAGCAGTAATCACATACCCTGACGGGGGCTTCCGACTGAAGGGGTAGAAGAAACTTCTTCGCAGAGCAAGATTGGCAAACCACTTTACCACACTTCCGACAATGGTGCTGAGAGGGACAGAGCATAAGAAAATAAAATGGAGGTTAATTTCATGGTAAATTGTGAATTTGTCTACATCTGCTTTATCATCTTTCCATCTTGTCGCATCCAACAAGGTCTAATCCTAGTTGAAAAAATAATGAAAATTCATAGAATCTGAAAAGGAAATACTCTAAAAATGCATTTCAACCCAATTGATCGTGGGCCCGGCACCCACACCGCAGCGCCAGATCGATGTTGCCCTATCCGTTAAATCATTGAATGCCAAACAGGGTAGCAATAACTCTAATCTTTTAACATCTTTTGGTCTGACGCAGCCAGGGCTTGAACTCCCGACCTTTGGGTTATGAGACAGACACTCTACCAACTGAGCCAACACACTGGTTCTACTATCCAATAAGGCCAATGCCACTTAGACCAATATCTATTTCGTATAATATCCACTCGGTGTAACATTACTTTACATAGTTCAGATTAACTACTTACAAATAAAATTTTCATTTGAAAAATGAAAAATAGTTAGTAGATGAAGTTGTAAACATCTTCTCACATAAATGTCAAAGAGATTATCTTACCCATCTGAACAGGATAGTAAATGCCTCATTACATGTATGTCAGAATTATCTTATCGGGTATCTTACCTGTCTGAACATGGTAGTAAACCTCATATTACAATAATGTTGAAATTATCTTATCAGTCTGAATGGGGCAGTAAACTTCACATTATATAAACATTCATTTTTATCTTACCCATCTGAACAAGGTGGTAAACTTCTCATTACATAAATATTAAGATTGTCGCATTCACTAATGTTATGGAGATCCTCCCATTGGCAGTGCAATATAGAAATGTGATGTCGCATGTGAACAACTTTCCGTTTGATAGACTGTAAGATGCCCCCAAAATGTCTCTTTTTGCTCTTTCTTATGGTGAAGCAAACTCTTTATGCATAATGTATTCTTTGAAAATATGTATTACATGCCCTCCTAAAGAAAGAACACATGCTCATAGATGTGATAAAAGAAGCAGTTTCAGTGAAATATATACAAAAGTAATTGCAAGTTGTTCACATGTGACATCGTACACAATCTTTGTAGCATCATCAATGGGGGATCTACATTTCAATCATGATCTATAATCCAAATGCCCATAACTTTCTTATTATTTATTCAATTTTTCTCAAACTTTTGTAGATCTGTTTCCTTGATTTTTCTATTTTCGCACAAGCTCTCTTGTCCCAAAGGTTTCATTTTCCTTTAAGATTATCTTACCCGTCTGAACAGGGTGGTAAACCTCTTATTACATAAATGTCCTTTAAGATTATCTTACCCGTCTGAACAGGGTGGTAAACCTCTTATTACACAGCATACAATGTGGGGCATCATGATCAGGAACCCAGACCGGACTTAGCTCCGTGGCAGGCTTCTTCCCACCTGAAACATAATAAGAATAATAATGATAGCTGGATTTATAAAGTGCATTTGCCTGAGGATACAAAGCGCTGCTATTATCATTTAGCTCGAGCTACCATTTCCGGCGTTTAGTGCATGCAAGGAATTACTCCTGCCGGGTATCCATTTACCTCACCTGTGTCGACTGAAGCACAGTGTGGATGAATTTCTTGCTGAAGGAAAATACGCCATGTCTGAGATTCGAACCCACGACCCTCTGTTTCTAAGGAGAGAGTCAGAACAACTAGACCACGAGGCACCCATAAGACCAACAAATATCAAGACCTCAGTTCCAATATACACATATTCATCTTTGCGAAATAAAACTACCTCAACCTGCTATACAGCCAGCAGATACCTATCATAAATTGCAATATATTTGGCAAATGTAAACTGCCGATTTGTTTATTGCCAACTCATCAACTCATCGCATGGTCTCCCTTTATTAAGTCTAATGCCATTCCATCTATCAACATTTCGTCTATAACAACCATTTGGTCCAGTCATCACTTTGTCTAATAACCAGTTCGTCTAACAATCAGTATGTCTTAAACCTTTTTTTATTTTCATTCATCTCACCCAATTAATGTTCACTATTCAAATTAGACCTAATGTTTCATGGACTTAATGGCTAATGGACCAACTGGTTATTGGACGAAATGGCTATTGGACCAACTGGTTATTGGACGAAATGGCTATTGGACCAACTGGTTATGGACGAAATGGCTATTGAACCAACTGGTTATTGGACGAAATGGCTATTGAACCAACTGGTTATTGGACGAAATGGCTATTGGACCAACTGGTTATGGACGAAATGGCTATTGAACCAACTGGTTATGGACGAAATGGCTATTGGACCAACTGGTTATTGGACGAAATGGCTATTGGACCAACTGGTTATGGACGAAATGGCTATTGAACCAACTGGTTTTTGGACGAAATGGCTATTGAACCAACTGGTTATTGGACGAAATGGCTATTGGACCAACTGGTTATGGACGAAATGGCTATTGAACCAACTGGTTATGGACGAAATGGCTATTGGACCAACTGGTTATTGGACGAAATGGCTATTGGACCAACTGGTTATTGGACGAAATGGAAAACGCTGAGCAGAATCTCAAATTAATCCCATCTTGTCTGGGGGAAAAAATATAATATCAAAAATAGAATATAAATCAAACACCTGCCATATCAAGCCCAAGACCAACCCAAACCACTAAACTATGGAGCTTTAGTTCACATGCATACATTTGGCAAAATCAAAGGAAGAATTGTTAAAATTTCGCAAAGAAATATGCAGCAAATTCAACTCCCACCTCCTGGACCCTGGAAAACAGCATTGCAAGCCACATTGACCAGCGCAGCACAATTGCACGCATGCACTACTAGCACGCGCAACAGATGTCGACTCTTTCCCACGAGGCACAGCAAATTTCTGCTTGCCCGCTGCAACCGATGGGTGTTTCATAAAGCTGTTCGTAAGATACGAATGACTTTACGCATGACTGGTGATCCTTTCTTGCGCTATGTGATATCCCTATGTAATTGATTTATGACCTAAGAACAGGTTCCAGTCGTGCGTAAAGTCGTTTGTAACTTTACGAACAGTTTTATGAAACACCCACCCGGTATGTGGCGCGCCGTATCGTGAATCCAACGAATTGTCTTTAAAAGATCATGAACACTTACTTTTTGCTAGCAGATCTGAGATGCATTTGTTGATATGTGCCATCCATTCTGATTTCTCTGTTGCCGTGGCAGCATACACTGTGAATGATTTGGTCGCACTGATTATCTGCCAACCATTCTTTAAATCTGAAAAAAAATAAACAAAGAATGAAAATTACATGCATAAATAAATAACAATGTCAATGATTGATTGGTGGTGATTTTTTACCTGATTGCTAAGAAAGCATGAATGCTTGTAAGCAAGCAACCAGAGGACCGACGGCTTAGGTCCCCTCCAAAGGACCTGGTACTGAGGATTAATGCCTTACCAAAGGGCACTAGCACACCAAGTGGGAATCGAACCCGGGTCACCGGAATACGAATCCCCCGCTCTACCGACTGAGCTATCGAGCCTCCTTAATATGTTATTTGTATATTTGTGATGTCTCCCTAGCAACATTCGTTCATATTCTTCCATAACGGTATTAAAAAACAAGCTAAAAACCTATTTGTTTTCTCAGTAATATTCCTTTAATATATATTGTAAGCAGTTGAAGAGTAGAATTTACATGTACATGGATATGGTAAAGTGCTTTGAGCATGTTCAATGAAAATGAAAGCTACATAAATGCTTTTTAAATGTATAGGGGAAGGCGGGGTAAGTTGAGCATAGGGGCAAGTTGAGCCACCAGCCCCAGGCCAATAATGAATGAGTCAGACATTGTGGTGGTGTCATGTATTGATGACCCATAGCGTAACCCCTTAACCCCACCGCATTGTTTCCAACTTTGAAACAAAAAGTAGTTTTTTAGAGGGGAAAATGTGAATTTCAGCCAAAAAAGTAAAAAAGAGTGTGAAATAGATAAGTGCTTTATAAACACACACGTCTTTAAATATAATAAAGACATGATAACAACATTATTAGTCCAGGTATGGATCTTCATTCTTGTCATAGTCTTTTATATGATGGATGCATAATAAATGTGTGGATACAAAATTATCGCACTAAGTTCAGACTGGGGTAAGTTGAGCCAAACAGCATGGGGTAAGTTGAGCCATGGTAATTCCTATGGTAATGTATCTTAAAAAACAAACAAACCATAAAAGTCGATTTAAATGCAGGCTCAAAGGAGCAAATTGACATGACTGCTCTTTTCCTTTTACAGAATGTTAGTATTTATAGAAAATTAGCAAGTGAAAAGACTTTAAACAAAAAATTGACATGCTGGTTCTCCCCCATACATTTTGTACATAGTTTTTGTGGCTCAAATTACCCCAGAAGGTGGCTCAAACTTACCCCATATATGGGGCAAGTTGAGCCATTTGACATCGGTTTTTTTCAAAGGTCACGATGACTTTCAGTGTTGGGGTAGAAAGTTATATATAGGTGGAAAATATTTCAGAAGAATGAAATTTCAAGGCAAGGTACTTATTTCGACAAGATTATTAATCATATCTATTTTAACATGCAAAAAGCAAAAACTGTCACAACTTACCCCGCCTTCCCCTACATGTACATGTAAGTAAAGATAATCACCCTTGAAGTCCTAGGGCTGTTTTAGCATTGTGACTTAAAATCGTGCTGAGCCCATATAGGCAAAGCATTTAATATTTGGAGAGTGGAACATTGTGGCCCAGTGGATTAGTCCGACTTTGAAACAGAGGGTCATGGGTTCGAATCCCAGCCACGGCATAATTTCCTTCAGCAAGAAATTTATCTACATTGTGCTGCACTCAACCCAAATGCGGTGAATGGGTACCCCGCAGGATTAATTCCTTGAATGCATGAGCGCTGAAAGGCAGCTCGAGCTGAAGCTTGGGTAATAATAATAATAATAACATCGCACCTTGGAATAGAATATTTCTCGATAGATGGCTCTATATAAATTATTATTATTTGGATGTCAGAATCTCTATCAACAGGAACCAAAACTTTCCAGATATACGTGGCATGAATTTGCCATTCACTTTTGTGCACTGAACTAAAATTTCTGCTTCTTGTTCAGGTCTACCCCTGACCTTGGTAGTTCTGTTCTAGTCGGATCCGCTTTAACACCAGGAGGGTGTTTCACAAAGATTTAAGTATGACTTAAGTCGCACTTAAATGCCAACGCGTACATGATATGCAACGCGCGATCTTATTGATAGATATGCAATTATGCGCCTCCTTATGACACGATCTGACCAATGCGGTCAAGCCTTTCATACCATATGCAACTTGGTATTTCATTTACCAAGAATGTTCTTAAAATATCGACAATTCATTTATCTATTCATTTATGCTTTTATGTTTGTGAATTGTAAACAAAAAAACTTGCAACGTGAAATTTAAAGCATGCTACATGTCGATAAAAAAAATCAAAGAAAATTTCACTTACTGCCTTCATCGTCCACTGATTTTAACCTCACATCCTCCAAGGGCAATAAATGTTGTTTGTTGTACTGAAAATAAATTTAAAAAAAACAAGAAAGTGAGAGAATTAGAGCAAGTGCCGTCATTTTTAAAGTAAATTCAGGGTGCTACATAACTTTTTAAAAGCACCTGCCCAGTCAGGCAATTAAATTTTAAATAGTTGGAATATATACTTGAAATCCTTGAAAAAATAGTTTTACCTCTTCAAAAGAAAGGTTTGCAGTTTTATAAACCATTGACCTTTTCTCTATTTTGACATAAACTGATCTACCTTGTTATTGCATTTCTTTTTCCAAAGTGATTTTATCTTGCCTCCCATGACCAAAATTAGGGTTAATATCATATATCGACCCTAAATTTGGTCATTCTACTGTTAGAATTTCGATTGACCAATTTCGGTCAAGTAGTTTTGGTCTTTACTTCAAAACACTTGCCTGACTCTAACTTTTACCTGCCCCAGGCAATCGGGCAAGTGCTTATGTAGCACCCTGAAATCACCGGTAAACAAAAAAAGGAAGCACAATCATACAGAGTAAAAAACAAACATGAAAGGCAATCATCTACATATTACAAATATGTGAGTAATAATACAGATCAATATATTGGAAGCGAGACTACACAAGAGGGAAAATATAGTATTTGCTACCAGTAATAAAAAAATATAAAAATACAGAGAAAAACAATACACAAGGAAGAGTTTTACAGTTGCATACCTTCTTAAAGTATAGATAGAATACATAGGAAGAAAAACCTGGAAGTATATTTTGATTTAAAACAAACAAGGAAGACAATACAAATTTTGCACACAATTACATGTATAAAGAATGTTTCTTTTTGGTTGATAAAAAAATCTTAAAACCTGGTGGTATTTCACAAAGATTTAAGTATGACTTAAGTCGCACTTAAATGCAGACGTGTCCATGATATGCAACGCGCAATCTTATTGATAGATACGCATTAGTGCGCGTCATCATGACACGATCTGACCAATGCGGTCAAGCCTTTCATACCGTACGAAACTCGGTATTTAAGTGCGACTCTAAGTCATACTTAAATCTTTGTGAAACATCCCCCTGGTTAATTCCTGGGAAAAGGGAGTAGTTGGAAGACCTGGAAAAGTAGCCCCCACAAATAAAAAGAATAATTTTTTGCCGGTAGGGGGGGAATACATGTAGGCATAGTGGGGAGGAGTTGCTATAGGGTTTTCAAGCATGTACATGTACCTTCTTTTTACTGAGTACAATATTGCCGTAAACCAAGGCATCGTTGAAGAGGAAGAATTGACGAGGCTTGCATCTTTTCCGGCAGTTCTTTGTGAGGACGCCCTCGCCGACCAACACTCGCCCTGGAACAGCTAGGGGCTGCACAGAAAGGATGAATGACAAAAATAATGTTACATGTAGGAGGGCTCCATTGGATCAAAGTTTTTCTGTGTGTCTCTGTGTTAAAGGGGAAGTTCACCCTGAAGAAGACTTTGTTGTAAAAATAGCAGAAAAAATAGTAAAAAATATTGGTGAAGGTTTGAGGAAAATCCGTTAAAGTTTTACTGGTAGAGATACCTGTCAGTCACAACTGGCTATCCATAGTTAAACCACCACCAATAGACCAGGGGGGCGTTTCATGAAAGGACTTGTCGGATGTTTTATCCGCCAAGTCCCATTTTATCCGATGGATGCCATAGTAACAGTACTGTACCTCTCAGCCAATCAACATCAGAGAAAGATGTCAGGTCTGACAACTTGTCGTCGATGAAACAAAACCCAGGTGGGTTTTTCACGAAGCTGTTTGTACTAATTAGTTAAGAGTGACTTTAAGACAGACTGGTGATCCTTTCTTGTGGTGAATGGTATACACCAAAATGCTCATTGACGATGGTTTCGCGCATTAGAGAGGATCACCAGTCATTCTTAAAGTCGCTCTGAACTTTAACAAACAGCTTTATGAAACGGGCACCAGAGTTTAAAGTTCAAAGTGCGCTGTATGGGCCAATGTCTACCAATAGAGGCATAGTATGTACATGTAGCTATCATGTCAAAATCAATCTTTCTTTCCTTCCCAAATTGGCAATTGTCTTGATAATTATTGATTTTTCAATCCTTTTATACATCTGTACTTTGAATTAAAAAACAAATATAATACCGGTAAAGTAAAAAACAGGAGTTTGAAATTAATAATGCACATGTATTTGAAAATTCAATGAAAAACTGTCACTTTTACATTTTTCATAGGTCGGGGATTTCAAGGTTCAAGGTTCAGTAGCTTACATGTATAGGGAAACCCCTATTCATGAAATGCTCCTGATGCTTGACATATGTACCGCCCTTTGAAAAACAGCCAAGGTAAAGATTTCATTTTAATAAGGAACAAGGAAAGAGGAAGCCCTCTTTGAAATAAAAGTATATGGGTATAAAATAATTTTCCTGTTTAAGTACCGGTATACATACATGTATACTGTAAACAGGAAAATTATTATTAAAGTCCAGTGTAAAGTACTATGTCCAGTGAATACTACCACAGAGACTATAGGTGGTTTCAAACCGCCTCGATCACAAGAATCCCCGTTAAATTACGAGAACTTTTTTGGGCTAAAAAATACCCATTAATTATTCCTGCATTCACACCGCCCTGAAACATACCCTTTCGGGATAAGTTCCCGAAGTTACGAGCATGCGCAGTATGGTCTGATAAGCAGGCAAGGCGCGAGATTCAAAATCACTAGCCCAGCAGCCACCCACGCCGCCGCGCCCAACGACACGCTTGGCTAAAAGTTCCCGTAATTTGCTTTCACATCGCCAAAATACCTGCGACCTTGGAAAAATCCCCGCGAAAGTTCTTGTAATTTCGCCAAGTACCTACTATTCAGCGGGTATTTCCTTTCGGGGATATTACGCGTAGTTTGCTTTCACATTACCAAAATACCTGGTATTTTCTGATCGGGGTAAATTTCCCGATCAGAGAATACCTGGAACTGACGAACTTCGAGGCGGTCTGAAACCACCTAGTGTGATTAAAAAACTACGCTGAAAGCTGAATTCTTTAATAGCACTATAGACTACTTAGTATAAATTACGTGAAGTGTGAACACATCCCTATTGTCTACTACAGAGACTGATGACTGATATATGAACACATCCCCAGCATATAGACTGATTTTTGTGTGTGTAATATGGACTAATATGCAAACTGATATCGTTTTGTGCAATGTGAACACATCCCTCATACTGTACAGTGAACATGCATACTTGTTCTTCAGAGACTGTCAGACTGATGAATATTCTGTGCAAATCTGAACACATCCCTACAATTACTTTACATGTATTGTATACATGTATGTACGTCCTACTACAGAGACTGAAAACTGGGCGTTGTGGCATGCGTCTGTATTCCAAGCTATGTGGGGAAGTTACAAATTGATGCAGAGGTTCGAGCCCAGGGCTCCGTAACACAAAGGTTAGCGATTAATCGCTAAATGAAATGGCCTATCAAGATCATCCTTCCATGTGCATTTTGCTCCGTAGACTGAATAGGAACCAATCAGAATTGCTCTTTCAAATTAGCGATTAATCGGTAATCTTTGTGTTACGGAGCCCTGGTCACGTCTTTCAGATGGTGACGAACAAGGTCGGTTCCAGACGTAAATCCGATTTAAGCACGTCTGACAAAACTCAAATACACACACAGACTGACAAGTACTCTCTGTTAATGCGAACATACATGTATTCTTAGTACTATAGCCTGTACATTGTAGGCCTAAACTAGACTGATCAATCATGCGTCCTCTGTGCAATGTGACCATATACATTATTTAGTATTAAATGCATACATGTACTACAGAAATTTATGATTTGTTTAAAATATGAAATATGAGCACAGCTTTAAAGTCTACACAGACTGTTTTCTATTCTGAAAATGATTCTGTGTAAATGTGAACACATCCCTGGTAGTGAAAACTACAAAGACTGGCTGATTCTGTGCAGTGTACAATGTGAACACATTCCCAAGACATTTTATTGGTCCTACGACAGAGACTGATCAACTACTCTGTGCAATGTGAACACATCCCTACTGCTACACGTATATAGATTGATGACTATTCTGTGCAATGTGAACACATCCCCTCATACTGTATTCTCCAGAGTCTGATGACTAATTGTTGGTTAACCTTCATCATGACAGTGTATTTTAGGGAGAAAATGAAGGTCAGTACAAAGAGGAAATAAAGATGTGATTCACCTGTTCGACATTGCAGAGAGTAGCATAGAGAATGCATTTAAGGGCAATGCTCCATTTCGCCCTCACGACAGCCTAAAACGCCCCTAAAATTCCTGTGAATGCATGCTTTGGGGTGACCATTTTTTCTTGAGTCGCCCCAAGTTCTGTCACATCCATTTTCACAATTATAGAAAATAAATTTTCTAATAAAGATATTTAGAAATTTGCTTTTACTGCATAATTGCTAGTTACTCCTACACGTAGACAGTAGCCCATATTTTAAAGAAATAGCTTCAAAACTCTGCAATCGCCATAATGTGGAAAAAAAAGAAATAGCCCATAAGAAATCCACTAGCAAAGAGAAGATAAAAGCCTGTGTAAAGGCCATTGCACACCTTACAATTGGTACTGTACATGCAACTCGATTTTTTAAGTTTGATGCACCTACGTGGAACATCTTTCTGTGAAAAGTTGATGAGTAAATCATCATACGAATACCAGTTCCACCCATGAATTTGCTGCCCTCCTTTATAAAAGCATATTATTATATGGAGGTGTCGTGGTGTAATGGTTTGAACAGTCACTTGACTCTTAAAGGACAAGTCCATCCCAACACAAAGTTTCTATGAACAGAAAGAGAAAAATCCAACAAGCTTAATTTCACAAAACAGTTCGATGCACATCTTGGTCAGCATGCAAATGAGGAGACTGATGATGTCATCCACTCACTATTTCTTTTGTATGTTATTAAAATGAAATATGAAACATTCTAATTTTCTCCTCATTGACAAGTGAAACAACTATCAATTCCTCCCTGAACATGTGGAATTAGCATTGTGTGATAATATATGTTTCAGTCAAGTTGGTCCTTATTGTCAAATCTGTAAAAAATGAAATATTGTATGATTCAAACAATAAAAAAACAAAAGAAATAGTGAGTGATTGGCATCATCGTCTGTCTCATTTGCATGTCACTGAATTGTGCATATCGTTATTTTGTGAAAATAAGTGAAACCTTAAAATGTCATAACTTTCTTATTTAACATCGAATTTTGATGAAATTTTCAGCGTTGTGCTCGTTTGATTTTTCTCTATTTATTCAAATCAACATTTTTCTGGGGTGAACTTGACCTTTAAATGATGGTGTCATGGTGTAGTGGTTCAGTCACTTGACTCTTAAACCAAGGGTCAGGGGTTCAAATCCCACCCGGTGAGCAGTGACGTTTAAAAAAGCTTTGGTAAAGGGTCAGTAACATGAATTATAATTGAGTACCATAAAATATTTCAATGCAAAAAAGTACTTGGTCATTGGATGTTTTTCAGCAATCATAAATTTTAGAATTCAAATTCGGCATTTTCCAGCAATTAAATTTTAAAATTTGGCATCGAGTGCCCTCTCCTGCTGATGATTATTCTTTCCTTTTAAAGCACAGTACTATTAAATACAAATTTAGTATTAATGGATACATATCAGAAAGCTAAATGTACAAAGATTATATCCTGACATTTGCAGTCCGGTCCATGCTTAAGAAGTAGTTTATTACCAAGACAAACATACATAGATATCTTATCTTGATCAGGCACCCAATTTTTATGTAAAATCCCAAAAATTCATCCAATGAAACACATTTCACATACATTTTGTAGATCACATCATAGCCGTGTTAGGGCACACATAATGTATTCATATAATTTAGTATGAATTGGAATTTAGTGACATTCAACTTTGGCAGATTTTAGGATCCACCGTGAGGTCAAATCTAACAGTATAAAGTATTTTGTTTAAGTACTGAAATCATTGTGCGATGATCAATTTTTTTTGTGTGTGGTGCATGGATGATCCGATAGATTGATCACCTCCCCCCCACCCGGGGGGGGGCCACTTACATTGATGAGTGGATACCATGCGCGACCCCAAAAAACACGTAAAAAGGATGTCTTTTTCACGATAGGGCACGTTACGTACGTAACGTGATACATGTATTTCGCTAGGACAAATACGTGTTTAGGGTAGAATTTGCGGAGATGATAAAACAAAATTAAAATGTTTTCTAAAGGATGTCCTTTTTTGCCCCAACGCTTCATGTTTAGAGTCCACTTTGCGCGAGGTGTAGAAGGTGGGGTCGTACTAAACCAAATAAGGTAAAGCCGATGACCGAAGGACCCGTAACAATAAAACATTCCTGTACTTGTTTAGGGGTTCATTTCAGGGAATATTTGCCAAGAGTATCGTTTTGTTTCCAATACTTGTTAAGGGCAGGGTTTCACACGCCAATATTTGTTAAGGGGTGCATTTTCAGAATATGGAAATTACGTGTTTAGTGTGCGTTTTGAGACCCCATGGTCGCGCATGGTATCCACTTGTGAATGGAAGTGGCTCCCCCACACACATGTAAACGTACATCTTCACTGCTCAGCTAAAGTACCCACTACTGCCATTCCAGCTTCCAGCTGGAATCTTTAACTTAAATGTACCACTTGGTCTAATGAATGTACATCAAATTTGTCAAGTTTGTGTTTGGTCTCACCCCACAGACCCACTAGTCTGCAGGCACAGACCCTGATTAAAACTTTGATCAACAAGTGTGTCTCCACGTAAAGACTAGCACATACAAAACTTGCTGTTTCCTGAGCGAGAGGGCCTTCAGTACACAAGGCATGAGTAGGCTGCACATTCAGACCCTTAACTCGAGTGAAGGGTTTGCACAGCATACTACCCACTACTGCCTCACCCTACGGACCCAAACACATGTATGTAGTCTAATCTTGATTTATCAGTAAAGTCTAAAGGCCAGTGCACACTATATACTCTAATAAAGCACATTTTGCATTAAAGGTAAATTCCAGTTGTGGTAACGATATTAAAAAGAGTTCGTACCAAATCCAATGATTCAAAGAAATGACCACCAAAGTGTCTGTTTGTATAGATAAAACATACATGTATGTGCCAAAGGATTCTGGAAGAAATTGTGTATTTGCTGAGAAATCAGCAAATAAGCACAGGATTTGGGTCAAGCATCGGGTCCGACTTTCAAAGCAATAATTATACACTGTCCCACATGCGCTTATCTGTGTTGAAGATCTTCAGTGTGAACATTTTTCAGCGTAGATTTCAAGATTTCACTAAGTTCATGTACCACATCTAGATCCTCGATGATATACTGACAATTAAGCCTTGTTTTACAGACTTTCTCATGAAATCGGTGTTTACTGCAACTACTGGCATTTCTCTTTAAATGTGAGAGTTCCAAGGAGTAATTTTTTTTCATTTAAAGTTCAGCATAATGTCAGGAATGTGGCAAGTCCTGAGGTCGGAGTAAAGTCCAAATTGGCTTCAAGTGGCAATCGATGAGGTCATTATGATTTGAAATTGAATTTGGTTTTATTCCTACAGGAAGGCTCAAACTGGACTGAATTTCAATTTCAGAAATCCTACACCTATTCTGAACTCTGTTCACTAAAATCTTATTGGTTGGAATTATTTGAAATTTGTATTGCACCACTTTAATACATGTAGTGTGCACCAGCTTAAAGGGGAATGAAACCTTTGGAACAAATAGTCTTGTGTAGAAACAGAAAAATCAAAGAATAAGAATAAAGAAAGTTTGAGAAAAATCGGACAAATAATGAGAAAGTTATGAGCATTTGAATATTGCAATCACTAATGCTATGGAGATCCTCCCATTGGCAATGCGACAAGGATGTGTGATGTCACTGATGAACAACTTTCCCTTTGGTGGACTATAAAATACCCTCAAAATGTCTCTTTTTGCTTTTTCTTACGATAATACAAACTCTTTATCCATTATGTATTCTTAAAAAATATGTATTACATGACCTCATGTAGAAAGAACACATGAACTATGGATAAATGTGATAAAAGAGGCAATTCAAGTGAAATATATACTAAAGTAATGGGGAGAGTTGTTCATCAGTGACATCACACATCTTTGTCGCATTGCCAATTTGCTATCTCCATAGCAATAGTGATCGCAATATTCAAATGCTCATAACTTTCTCATTATTTGTCCGATTTTTCTCAAACTTTTGTTGATCTGTTTCTTTGATTTTTCTGCTTTCACACAAGCTATCTTGTTCCAATGATTTCATTCTCCTTTAACTTACACTTAGTCTACTTCGCACAGATCATTTTTAATCATTCATGAAAGTATATTATAGCTCAATATGTATTCTACCATTCAGTCAATAACTTTAACCCTTTGCATGCAATTGCATTGGTTACTTCAATATAACAAAATATGAGGATTAGTGTCTCCTATTAGGGGACACGTTAGAAATTTTTCGCCTGATTAGTGTGCAATCTCACATCATCCTAATTAATGATGATTTATTTACTGAAAAATATATGCAACTCTTTCCAGGGCATTGCAATATGTCATTACTGAGCACTTCACTGAGGATCAGGTGGGTGTTTCATAAAGCTGTTCGTAAGTTAAGAGCGACTTTAAGAATGACTGGTGATCCTTTCTTGTGGTAATTGGTATTGACTTGGTGATTGTTTAGCGCGTATTCATAAGTCTTATATGTGCTAAACAATAACTTAGGCTCACCAGTCGTTCTTAAAGTCCCTCTTAACTTAAGAACAGCTTTATGGGATGGCCCCCAGGTGAACTGAAAACTAATACTCCGGTCTACTTTTTGAGATCACCATACAATATACATGTACAATGTATTTGTTGTATTTCATTATCTAGCCTACAATCTGAACATATGGGAATTCCAAGGGCCTTGTTTCAGTTTTCCAGCGCTCTTGGGGGCCCTTCGGGAGCAAGTTAGCTCCAAGCCCCCATGAAATTTTATCCCTGTTGAGGATATCATTACAATCTTCACTCTCGAAATTGGCAATTATCACACATAGGATGAGCAGATAACTCAACTTGTTCAAACTGGCTATTGTGTCTCTATCATTAGGAGACATTTTTTTTTTAATCCAGAATGCATGCAATCATGGATTATGATAAGGATGATCAAATGTTCTGTAAAACTTGGCGACACTTCCCATGCCAAATACATTGTGTCATTCTTTAACACTTTGCACGCTGATGTTGCAATTTTGCACATTCGTACAAGGAATTTCAACAATCGTAATAATAAGTTTTCCCCCTAACTTCATGATAGATAAGTTAATAAATGGCAGAAGTTCTTGAACAACATCTATATCAGTATCAATGGTTCAAAATGGAAACCATGATTCAACGAAAATAACATGGAAACAATCATTATAATTCCCCAAAACTTAATTCAGCGTGCAAAGAGTTAATAACTGTTGTTTCAAGTTCATTGTTACACTCTAAAGTCTAAATTAATAATGGTCATACATAAGATTCGTGTACATGTAATATGACATATCATCCAATTAACAGAAATATATGAGAATCAGCTACATGTAATAGAGGTACACTGAACTCTTTTATGGTATAGAGTCACTACAGACTAAGCAGTAATTTTTTTTTTTGGCTTATCAGTATTAATCAATACGGAAACTCTGATATATGGTTTTATTACTTTCCATGAGAAAATTCATTGAACTGGAATTGATGTACCATACATTTTCTATGACAAAATCGATTTGCATTTTAAATCAAGTTTGAAACAGGTTTCAGTTCTAAACAGAAAAGATCATCTATGAAAAATCACCATACCTAAATTGGAGATACATACATCATTTTCAATATCACTCTTTCCAAACTGCTTGCAATGCGATGATGATGTCTAAAATATATTTTTAAAATATCGTTTTCAATGCATTAGAGCAGGAATATTCTATCTTGCCAAAAAACAGAAAGCTGGAAATTATATGCTCCAAGCAATTTTCTTATAAAGACTCAAAATTTGATTTATTTTTTCAATATTAGAATTTTAAAATACCCCATTTCCTTGTCTATTCTACAAAAGAACTTCAACATCAAAAAATTCAGCAGTTTCCACTTATGACTGTGATAAGCTACTGAAATTAGTCAGGGAAAATTACCAACAAAAATTCTTCATGAAATGCCCCCTCCATATCTTTCCTCTCTAGCATAACCTTCTTCAAATGACAACTCATGCTTGCATTTAAACAAAATAAAAGAAAGGGAAAATAAGGTTGAAGAAATCAATATTTTTACCTGGCCTGAGCCTCCAAAGCATAATTCCACTTGCTCAATCCGTTTACGATTGGCTTCACTGTTTACTGTACAAAACAAACAAATAAAAGATCAAACATTTATTTCTTTCGTTCAGACTGATACAAACATTTATTTTTTTAATCATTCTTCGACACTAGTTTAGCGTTGTGAATTGCAGAAATTATGGTCTTGTGGACATACTTTCAACCTTTGAACCAAGACTGAGCAGGTCAAGGGTTCAATTATCTAGCTAGCATCCATAATTTTATTCTATTTAATTTCCTATAATCATAATTCTTCCTCTTCGGCTCTTCCTCATTTTTTTCCTTAAATTTTTATTCTTCTTCTCTTGTTCCTACTTTTCTTCTTTTTCTTGTTCTGCCCGACATCCTCTGCCTCACTCAACAGAATCGATCATTCTCAGTACCACTCCAGGGCAATAGTACTAATACAGGGCAGGAGAGGTGGTCTTGCACAATTTCCTGGGAACTTTTCTTTCCTTTCTTTCTTTTACTTTTCAAACTGACATAATTTGAACAAAGAAATTATCATATTTTTGAAAAAAAGAAAAGCATATTTATAAGGCAACAATAGTCAAAACTGACTAGTTTGCCTATTCAAAATAACAACAACAACAACAATACCACACCGACTCAACTCTCAAGTCAACTTTCATCTCGACTCTCATTCATTGAAAAGTTCAAAACCTGTGCCGTGTGCGATTCACATCTCTCAAAAAGTCAAATCACCATTTAATAATTTTATTCTTGTCAAATGCTACTAGGATTTTATGAAAAAAATAATTTAGGCAAAAAGGTATGGTTGGGCTGATAACAATTTATCATGGTAGTCCCATCTTGTGAACAAAAACCTGCAATGTCCCCCAATGTGACACGCAAACTCTTCTTCGTAAACGCCTCCTTTCTCTCAACGGGTTAATCACAATATCATACGCCGAGGTGGGCGGCGTAAATTTTCTGGGAGAACGGGTCGCACGCGCAATAAAATTGTGATCACCGTCAATCTCACTCAACTTTGACCACCCCAAATCGACACTTTCCAAATTAATATGAACAATCAAAGCAATTATTCGTTATCTGTATTTTTTACTCTTTCTCTTAAAAGTTAAGCTAGGTACCGGAAATGGGAAGGAGGGTTAGAAATAGTGAAACAAACTATCGGAAGTAAAGCTTTACTCACCCAGCCGATCTACCATGTTTATAATGTGCAAGAAAAAGTTGAAATAACCTTTGATCCAGTCACATGACTCAATTTTTGTAAAGCATCAATCTGAACTCAACCCCGATTTAAACTTGTATATCGTGATTCATAAATCGAAAATAATCTTAGAAAATTGAGAAACGCTGCATACTTTTGTGATTACAACTCACAACACTGTATTTTTTATAGAAATAATTAGGAAATTGCTCCCATATTGTTATCGATATCACTTCGATATCAACTCTGGTTTTATCGGATCACATGACGTGAGAGCCGAAGGACTTGAAAGGAAACCTGCGTTTATTCTGCAAAATCACCGTTTCTTCAAGTGGTTGTTCTAGTTTAGCATATTTTTCACAAGTTTGTAATATATTCACCATCATGGTAAAGATCTGTGGACCAAAATGTTCAACATGTTGCTCTTTGCTGAGTATATGGGGAGTAGTAATGTTGGTAAGTCGCAGATCAAATGCCGCAATATGCACGACGAGTGCGAGGCCGTAGTTATTCATGGTGCATGCAATTCTTTTGTACACATATTTAATGTGGATGTCACGATTTCGTGATTCTGCGATTCAAATTACGTAGTAGCTAAATCCCATGTTTTGCTACGTGAAATTAATTTGAGTGCAATGCATTGGCAGGCATTATTTTCTTCTTTGTTTTAAATCCATTTTAAGTTATTGAATTACTATTGTTCTTATGGACATGTTGGATATATGTCAGAAGAAACATTTTAAATTTTTTGTTGAGTAAGACTCAAAACAAAAGATAATATTAATAATAGTTGCAGCTGCACAAATGATTGTTTTGACTTTTATGTTTTTTGTTTTTTTTTCTTTCATTCTTTTTGTGGGAGGGGGTCCAGTCTAGCATTCATAGCCAACCCAAAAGGCCAAATGTTCATTTTTCCAGCATGCCATTTTTCCTTTGTAAGTCACTTATTTTGTGGGGCTTGCTTGACCTTCAGGATTCACTCATGTTGGTAGGTAGGGGGTGAGGACAATTTTTTTTTTGTATATATGGTATGTGCGGCAATGGCTTTCTTTTTTCTTTTTTTTAAAATTATTTCTCTATTATGTTTCTTAATCTATGGCCATGCGTTTTGAGTTGGGCCCATTTCCGTTACAACTCAAATTTTCCTCGAAAATCGCACCATTTTATACAATTGTATTTTTTTCTTATGTTTGACATCCTTTACCCATTAAAGTATATATATTCTGAAAGGAAATTGTCTGAGGAATTCAAAAAAGCAATCAGAAAAGGCATAGGGTAATGTCATAAAAAGTTAAAGGTAAAAATATGTGGAAAACTGTGAAAAAAACATACTTCCCAATAAATCTGAGAATCAGATAAACTTTACACCCTATAGGGAAATAACATGCATATTTCAACTCTTTAGAGTGAGACCTTTCCAGTGATATATAACTTGTTGGGGATAACTCTACCAAAATAACTGGGCGCAATCATCTTTTAAGACCAAATTTCACATCACAATTTTTGCGGGTAAATATGTATCAATGCTTGATTTACCCCTAAAATATTAATTAGTCTTGCCTTTAGTTGCATAAATACACTTGCAAACACTAACCAGTATATTATAATATATTTACTGTGGTTATTATGAATAAAAAATGATTTCATTTGACTCAAATTGTGGGATTTGTCACCTCTTGGCTCAAAGACCAGTGGACCACAGGTTGACAACTGAGAGTCAGGTTTAAAATACATGTAAATATAGGAAAAATGTGAATGCACAATGAAAAGTTCTCATTACTGCTTAAGCTTACCGTAAGTAACGGTGTATTAACCGCACCCGTGTATAAACCGCACCCCCAACTTTGGACTAAAAAAAAAAAAAAAAAAAAATTCTTCTCATATTTACATGCTTATTTGAGGTACGAAGAAACAAAACTAAGTTTAAGATTTCAAAGTATCCAAAGAGATTACCGGTATGCGGAAATCTGCTGTTCTTGATCAATTCATCTACAAATATTAGAAAGAACAATCCCGACAATATTGGTAACTTATACACTCACCTCACAGTCACAGTGTACACACACACAGCACTGCCATTACATGTACATTGCAAACTACGATACAGTACCAGTCATGCCAGTACATTTTATCAAATCATGATCTGTGTCTTTCCCAGCGTAGGAGGAAGAAACATTCACATTTCTTGCATCAAAATCTCACAATCAATTTCAGAAATTTGATGTCTTAGCATGAATTTTGGATACGGGATTACAGGAAGGTTCAAGAAACAAAGAAATTGACATTTTTTCCAATTGTTTTTTACGGCTTTGTGCCGTCTCTCTCGTGCGTGGCTTACATGGTATCTTATGAAAAGCAAACAGGAAGGAAAAAAAACAAGCTGGCGCGAAACGGGACTTTGAATAGCTATAGCGCCAGCTTAAGTCGCACTATAACCACATTACAACGCAATCTCTAAGCTCACTCAACTCTCACTCAGCGGTGACAAAATATTACCGAGTGTGCTTGGCGTCTCTTTTAAATTAGCCAGGGAACTTCACTACTTTGAATCGAGAATAAAGTCAAAATTAGTGTCATGAAGGTGGGTGCATTTGTTATGGACAATATTTAATTAATCGATTCCCATTACCCGCGGCTCATACCCCTCAAAACGACATTGCCTGGGCGGCTACGCCCGGCCACTCGATGTGTTGTGAACTGGCAGACAACGTACATGTACGGGAGGGGTTACGGCGGGCTGGCTCAGACCCGTCACCGTGTATAAACCGCACCCCCGACTTTTGCTACTATCCCGCCGAGAAAAAGGTGCGGTTAATACACCGTTACTTACAGTATTTAAAATTAGTGTCAACAAAAACAACTGACAAGTTATAAATAAATCCAGACACCTGGCAAAAATACTTTTTTATGTTATTTTAGAGTGTTATATTTTAAATATACCCTCTTGCTCAACATTCTGCAGGACATGGTCTCTTGGTACTGGGTCAATTGAATGTCAATGCACAGAACATATTTCTATGGGTATATTTGCCTCTGTTTAGTTTAATCTTTGTACCAGTTTCATTCTCAAGTAGTTTTTTGTTTAGTTTTTTTTTTATAATTTGGAAAAATATTCTCTGAACACTTTTGTGCCAGCCAAATATGTGTCATTTACTGATTTATAGAAGCAGTGTGATGTAACATTATGAAAAAAGTAAATAGAATCAGATGAGGACTTTATTGCAACAAACAAGTTTTCATTAATTAAAATTGCATAAAAGGTGTATTTATATCTATTATGTTACCATAGTAATCTGAAGATTCTGACACAAAGTTATCACTATCAGTTTACGCTGTCAATATTGAAACCATGAGGTCATAATTATTAAAATAGATTGATTTGTCTCTGAAGCCTTTAATTAGTTTGTGCTATTCTTTTTGAAATTTATGCAGCTTCTAAATTTTATTCAAAGTGTAACCCACAACTGTATTTTAGAACTCCTCATTTCCTATACATCAGACAGTCACAATTTCAATCATGTTAATTTCATGTTTTACATCAATTAATTATACTAATAAGCTTAATTAGGTACCCTTTAAACTTAAAAGTTCAAATTTGACCCACTTATGATTGAAGAATAAGCTAGTGAGCCAACGTTCTCGCTACCACGCGTCACGGTTGTCGGGCGCCGACAACCCTGAAAATTTTCAGAGGAAATCCGACAACCGTGAACTTCCCCGACAACCGTGGCCGACAACTGTAAAACAGGAATAGATCTACAAAAAATGAATATATTAAATAACACAATCTGCTTTTCAGATCCTAAAATAAACTTGACGATTATTTCGTCCAAGATTTCTTCCCGGGATTTCTTTGACTCACTCACTACGCTGTATACGATACGACCTCGACTCGAGGCCCAATCTCTTTTGTTGGAAGCGCGAAGATGCTTACCTCGCTTGCGTATCGCATTGCTCACATTATTTACGTCTTTAAAATGGTAGTAAATACGGAAAAAATAAAGTGAGTTGAGAGGGGTACCGTAGGTTACTGGGTTAGGCAATGTAATTATTAGATTATTACGAATTTCAGTTTTCAGTTGATATTATCACTTATCTTTTTCAAAAATAAAGTGTCAAAAATAACATCAAAATTCGATCGGATTTTAATTTCATCTCGTCCCAGCCTTTGCTACATCGGGGCTACATCGACTACTTGAATTCATTGAATGCTTTTCGTATGACACTCCCGTAGATCGAGCGAATTAAGAAAATTATTCAAAGATCACGTTGATAATGACAAAGCCAAAGGAATGGATTGACATAATGTCCAACTCATTTACTTACAGCATAATGATTTATTCACATTTATATTCCGATTTTACTCCATAATTTCCAAAGTCTTGATCTCTACATCGATCTTTTGAAAGTGTTGATTAATTTCGTGACGGTGTGTCTACCAAGTTCTGTATCACCGCACTAGCGCTCGCAACGATTCAGGAAACAAATCGCACATGGCATCAAAATCCTTGATCTGGGGATCCGAGTCTTCCTATGGGATCCAAAACTAATTCAGTTCGAATGTTTTTTTTTTCAGATATTCATTGAATCTGTTACAATTTTCATAAGTAATTATCTTTATTAATATCATTCACATTTGTTTTCATTACAACTCATCTTTTTAATGTGACTTATACGTATATACAGTGTATTTTCATTTGTATTGTTCTTTATTGCTCATGGCCTGCCAATTGAATAATGAGCGCACCTGTCACGGTCCTGAGAAATGTTTTTTTTTAATCATCACGCACGGTGAATGCTTTATGAATTTGTTGTACAATTGCTTAACAACTACGATTTAAAATAAAATATTATTTGAAAAAAATGATTTGTGTGAAGGAGAAAGAAAGAATAAAGGGGGGGGGGGTCGTGGGCAATGTAGATGAAAATTATGGGATGTTTGTGACTTTATGGGGGTCGGAGGGATTGGCGAAAAGAAGTCAATGTTCGGAGCGAATGAAATTACTATTCATTTACGGATGTGTCTACTGTGATTGATCATTGTGGCTGCATAATCTTTATGGCGATTGAAAATCCACCTTGGGTCGGGAGGGGTACATGAACGTGATTCAATAGATTTCGATAGAAGTACACACATTCAACAAAGTGGATTGACAATTCATTCACAGATATTCATTTTAAGTACGAATTGTGTGAACGTTTTAGAGGATATGTATTTCGTTGTTTACGCCCACAATGAGTTGCTAGTATAATTTGAATATCGTTGGATGAATTTTTCAATTTCACTGATGTTATGTTTTCTATCGGCATTGTGCAGTTAGCTTTACAACATCATTAGCCTAATTACTGTGGATGATATTCATGAAATGAGTTGGAATGTGAACGAGACGCCCCAAAGCCGATGGCACGTGATCTAATTAGTATTCATTATCTTGGGCTTGAGCCAATCATTGTGCTTGAACGGGTTTCCCGATTTCCCACCCTGGAATGTGTGCCACGTGTGTGACCTTTTAACCTGTTGTTTGAGTGCGAATCAGCTGATTTCATGACCTCAAATATTCTTCATGTTGTTTACGCTGGATGAGTGCTATACAATTAAGAAAATCTTATTTTAATACTGTTAAAACGTGAATTTCTGTAAATTTAAAACTACACCTAAAGTGATATTGTGATGCAATTTATTGAATCACGTACCTCGATCTTCCCACTCATGATGCAAGAAAATATTTTTAGAATTTAAAATCACCAAAATATACATGTAAAGAAAGATTATTCAGCCATCATCATCAGTAGAATTCTAAAAAATATATTCGCTTTGAATATTGACTTCTTCACCAATCCCACACACACGATCTCAACATCCCCTTGTCATTGTCCAGGCCACGACCCCTCCCCTATCGCTCTCTCCCGTCGAACATCTACAACCCCCCTCTTCCTCTCTCTTTCACATACGCTGTATTTGTAGGCCTACATATTGTATTACCTAAAAATATTTTTCCTATCAATTAACCTATACTTTCAAAACATTATAAATCGCAATTAATAACAAAATCGTAATACTAAAGTTTTATGAATGACTAAAAATATTTCTCACGCTCGTGATGAGCACATTCATTATTTTATAGGTGAGTAACGAACAAACACAGCAATAATTGACAGTGATAAAATAATCTTGATAAAAGATTATAAGAGTAAACATCATCAACAGAAATCTTATGAGAGTTAGGCAACGTGTTTCAGTGAGTATCTGAATTTACAAAACAAAAATTCGTGCAAATTATATTAGTTAATTGGGGACCCCGTCTCATGAATACCGATGTCCATTATTTGGATTTCGTAAGGGCGTGACGCGGCGCAAGCTCAAAGGGCTACGCATGCGGTCCGTAGATGTAGTCGGTCATTGACATAATAAGCAACACGCATTCACAAAATTAATCGCACTTTTACAAGGATGTAGCGATCTAAACATTGAAATAATGGACTTAATTTATCGATGCCATCAATGTGAATAAATCAATGAACTGTAAGTATAAAATGAGATTGACATTTCCTTTCACCTTTTTAAGTTATCAGTACCGGTAATTGCCTTTCTGCTTCAATCGCAATTCGCGCAACTGTTACGGCTGTGTGGCCGGAGAAGCATTAAACAGACATAAAATGTGGTGCATTTAGCAGCAATCTAAGCTCGTCGATATTGATATTTTCGATAGCTACCGCGCTGCGCGGCTTTCGTCGCTTCGCGCCGACAACCGTCAGAGTAAACCTGGCGAGAACGTTGTAGTGAGCCCAAAACTATTACATATTTAGGTACTGTGATGTTACACATTTAGTTTCTTAATGAAATGAAAATTTATGCTCTCCTCGTCATGCTCCCCTCGTCTACCACCATGCAAAAATGGCCGATTGATGTTACATAATTGGTCGCATGTCATAAGGTGGTCCAATTTCGCGAACAGGGTAAAAATGGTCAAAAATTTTATTTTTTGATATGTTATAGCTATTACCATTCTCTAAATAATGAAAAAGTTTGAAGTCTCGACTACCTTTATTTCTCCTTAAAATTACTAATTAACAGCTAATTATTACATAGACATCAATATAAATGTGAATTTTGAAATGTGTTTTTCTCAAATTGGACCTGCTGCACATAAAATGGTGTCAAAAGTTAATGCAACATTGGATCACCCTAGTAAATTGCAGTTATAATCTTGAAGCATCAATTATTAAATCTGTACCAAAAATTGAATAATTATCCATTATTGTATGCATATTAATTATACTAATTAATTAACAGTATTTGATTTCACATTTTTGCCCCCAAAATACCTGTCACTGTATCTATATGCTTGGCAAAACAACAACATCATGGGTAGAAATGTTTGTTTCAATGATACACAACATTTGTGCTAAAAATTAAGATTACAAATTAGATAATTAACCAAATCTCTCCGGTTTACTAATTGATTAGGTTGCAGATCAGACATGTATTCAATTGCTGCATATTTTCAAAATTGTCAAATTTTTATGACATTTAGTTGTTCCCTGCTTTAAAACGCCCAGAAATATGAAGATAACAGTCACATAACATATTATAGTAAGTTGTTAATTAGGTTTAATTAATATTTTATCATTTACCGCATCCACCAGCTCCGCATCCACCGGCTCCACCACCCCTGTTACTTCAAACTTATTGTGCTATAGTTTTTGTTCTTGATATTGTATTGATCTAATTCATAGTAATATATTTAGCCCATAGTTCTAGCTTCAAAATGAGATATTACTCAATAAATTTGGTCAAGATGCTGTGATGTAGCAACAATTTATCCATGGCACAGTGTGGAAAATTGTTCATACGCCACCCTTTTTACATACCCAACTTATGAAATGCGACCAATTGCTAATTACTAGTAAACGAAGTAATCTCAAGTATTTCTTTTTCTTTTAAGTAATTGGTATAAAGATTCCCTTTAATATGATACCAAATATACCCATGTAGCACATGTATTTCAAGTTTTATACCATTAATTATTTCTGTGCTTGTCGTGCAAATGTAACGATACCACCTATTTGCGGGCCCAACTTAAAACGCATGGCCCTATATAATATAAAATATAAATGACCAGATTAATTAATTTGTTTATGAATTACACTGTACCTAGAATGTATTTTGCTGATGCCTTCATGTATGAAATATTTTGAATGAAGTTAATATTTGTCAGTTTATGTTTGTAAACTGTATTTCACTGCTGTTTGTAAATGTCACTGGAAGAATCAATAAAACTTAACAATACTTTAAAGCATATAAAAAAACGACGACTAATTTATAACTTGTTTTTTGCCCATTTTAGCAAACTTATTTCAGCTGGGTTTTTGCCCAAATTCACCCTCCAGTAGAATAATGACTAATAACAGTTAGATCAGTTACAGCTCCATTTCGACATTATCATTCAAACTCAAGTCAAACCAAAGACAAAATTTGAACTGTCAGACATTTTCTTTGCTGATAAATGCTGAAGTTTCGATTTCAGACTGAATTGAGTGATCAAATTCCTCCAAATGTGTGTGTGTGTGTGTGTACATACAGTTATTTGCAATTTATTTCCAATTCATCCAATGCCAATTTGTCCAATCACCAACTCGTCTACTATCATTCGGTCTAGCATCAGTTCATCCACTTACCACATGGCCTACTTTCATTTAGTTAAAGCTATTCTGTCTAATAACCAGTTGGCCCAAGAGCCATTTAGTCCATATACATGTACCATGTGGTCTAATTAAACTTAAGTGTTAATTGTGCAAAATTAATGAGAAGAAAATGGTTATTAGATGAAAATGGTACATGTAATAGACGAACTGGTGATTAGACAAAGTAATGAACTTGGACCTAATGGTTGTTGGACGAAATGGTTGTTGGACAGAATGGCATTAGACTGAATGAAAGTAGACTGTGTGGTGAGTGGACGAGTTGGCAGTGGACAAATTGGCAACTTACCATATTTACCAATATTGCAAAATTCAATCTGCAATATCAAGGTCAGTACAAAGTCCACTTAGGAGTTTTCTTCACATCAAGTTGGAAGCTGGTATAGAGTTGTTCATCAGAATAATTCTTCTGGGCAAAAAAAAATGAGAGCAAATTTATAACCACAAAAGTGGGCATTTGGGTGGATATGAAAAGTCTGATATTTATGACCCTCTTTGTATCTGTTAACCCAAGCTTTCATTTTTTGTCTCACCTGCGAAGCAAAGTGAGACTATAGGCGCCGCTTTTCCGACGGCGGCGGCGGCGTCAACATCAAATCTTAACCTGAGGTTAAGTTTTTGAAATGATGTCATAACTTAGAAAGTATATGGACCTAGTTAATAAAACTTGGCCATAAGGTTAATCAAGTATTACTGAACATCCTGTTAGAGTTTCATGTCACATGACCAAGGTCAAAGGTCATTTAGGGTCAATGAACTTAGACCATGTTGGAGGAATCAGCATCGAAATCTTAACCTGAGGTTAAGTTTTTGAAATGTCATCATAACTTAGAAAATATATGGACCTAGTTCATGAAACTTGGACATAAGGTTAATCAAGTATCACTGAACATCCTGCATGAGTTTCACGTCACATGACCAAGGTCAAAGGTCATTTAGGGTCAATGAACTTTGGCCGAATTGGGGATATCTGTTGAATTCCCATCATAACTTTGAAAGTTTATGGATCTGATTCATGAAACTTGGACATAATAGTAATCAAGCATCACTGAAAATTTTGTGCAAGTTTCAGGTCTCATGATTAAGGTCAAAGGTCATTTAGGGTCAATGAACTTTGGCCGAATCGGGGGTATCTGTTGAATTACCATCATAACTTTGAAAGTTTATTGGTCTAGTTCATTAAACTTGGACATTAGAGTAATCAAGTATCACTGAACATCCTGTGCGCGTTTCAGGTCACATGACCAAGGTCAAAGGTCAATGAACTTTGGCCGAATTGGGTGTATCTGTTGAATTACCATCATAACTTTGAAAGTTTATGGATCTGATTCATGAAACTTGTACATAAGAGTAATCAAGTATCACTGAACATCCTGTTCGAGCTTCAGGTCACATGATCAAGGTCAAAGGTCATGTAAGGTCAATGAACTTTGGCCATGTTGGGTTTTTCGTTGAATAACCATCATATCTCTGTAAGTTTATTGGTCTAGTTCATAAAAAGTGGACATAAGAGTAACCATGTATCATTGAACATCTTGTGCAAGTTAGAGTAGTATTCAAAGTCAGCACTGCTGCTATATTGAACCGCGTGATGCAGGTGAGACGGCCAGAGGCATTCCACTTGTTTTTTTCAGGGGCTACTTTTTACGACTTCTGCACAAATCTGCAGCACTGGTTAAGCTTTTAAGAAAGGGCTGTTATGGGGCAGAATCGCCCTAGGCTCCCATCCAATTGTTTTCCCTGAATCCGGATACTACCTTTGTCCTTAAATCATTGTTTTTTTTTTTTCTTTATGTTCTGACAGCTCCTGATGGGTGTTTTCTTCCGGATAAATGCCTTGGCCTTCATTGAAGATGTCAATCTCGAAGAGGACTTCACGAAAGAGGATCTGGACCACGCATACACAAGTGTCTCAAATAATTGCTTCATCGCGGCTGGAATCTACGTTCTGTTTGCAGGTTTTTCCATCTATCAGTATTCCGTCAACAAGAGACTACAGTACCAAGTTGACTAACTCTGAGGAATTATTAGTCAGTGATTAGTAAGAACTATCAACCTTCCATCCAGATGTTGACTCTACTGGACCATCAATTGAATAATTCATTGTGGGTGCTGTTTTTATGGTAATTTCTAACAGGGGAGCTTCAAGCATGCCTACAAAGGATAACTTTTGCTCTGGCATAGCAATGCACTTGGTTTGTTGCATAACCCATTAAAAGTGCTTTGTTCTTTTTAAGCCCCCCAGTTATGGCCGCCATAAATTACAGTGCTTTGAAGTCAGATTCATCTACAAACTGCCAACATAACACCAGCTTTGATCAACTTCTGAGTTCTGACTAACGACAGTCTGCTTCAAGAAAGAACCTCTATCAAGAAGGAATATATCTGATCCTTCTGCATATTTTAGTAATTGGACAAAATATTCTTTGATACAACACTCTTAAAAAAAAACGGATTTATACATGACTGGACTCACTGGAGGCCTAATGCAGAAGCATTGCAATTAATATTTCACAAAAAATCAAATGCAATACATGTTTCCACAAGGTTTTCACTCTGTGGAAATTAAGATGTGCTTGATTTTTATTTTTTCTGCAACAGTCCCCAGAGGGCTCAAAATACAGGTATCTTCGGCAGGTCAAATATTTTGGACAACAGAAATCCGTTTGACTTTAATAATAGAAGTACATGTATAAAGCAAATTTAGTGGTCATGGAATGTCAGGGAAATTGTGAAAAGTCAAGGAGTTGCAATTACCTCTTGGCTATGGCAGCTTTCCAGTTTGTTGTGTCTCGCAACTCTCATACTGTGTGATCATACTAATCTCTGCTATTATAATTGGTGTTCATGATTTCCATTTTTCCCAGTTTTGTGACATCCCAACTCCCGGAACATCACAGAAAGTCATGGAAAAGTCCTGGAATTGTGTTGAAATTGGGTTGAAAAATCTAAACACATTCCAGTCCTAAAGTCGATGTTGAATCCAGGAAAATGATATTTCCCTGATTTATTTATTAGTGATTTGTAAGCATTCTTTGATTTTCTTAATCTCCAGCCTGAGCCTATCCTGTGAATAATGTTCCCCCGGGGCCTGTTGCAACTCTGGCATGGCAAAAGTTTTACATAACCGGCCCCAGGTGAACGTTAAACGTGGCAACAGCTCATTCTGCAAATAACTTCTCTGCATTATTTCTCTGACAAAGATCTATAAAGAAAAAAGGAGATATATAGCGAATGGAGTTCCCTTATCATGATGGCTATTGAATTTGTTAAGGAATTGTGCAATTTTATACAAATATATTTGTGGTCAAAGTTTCTAGATCTATAGATTCATGTAGATGTAGTGTTATGTTCTTGGCTAGCAATAAAGTGAACATGTTATTAAAAAAATTTATTTAAAAAAATGAGTGTTAAATTCATGTAGAACCTACATGTAGGAAGAATAACTTGTCTGTCAGTACATATACGTGGTATACTCTAAATTCAAAGTATTTACTTCAAGTTCAAAATTATTCTTTATGTGTGATATGCTCTTTAGTTTTAAGTGTTACTGATTATGAGCTTTATATAATAGTGAAAGTTATAGGAATCTTCAAAGTCAAGTATCTGCATACATTGTATGTTGGGTTGTTAGTGGGGAACTTATTTTTCAGGAAGAACAACTTTCCAACTACATTGTAGATCAATATTTTTGTTCATTATAACCACAGTACAAATGTAATTGTTCTTTGTGGTATTTGTCTTTAAAAGTTGTTAACTATGAAAATATATTTATTCATATAGTTCTACAAAATTATATGAGAGTGACAAGAAAGTAAAATTTCCATTGTTAAATATATGTATTGAGCAACAAAATAGGACATTTTTTTAAGTTAGGGAAGAATAGCAACATAAAAATATATGTTTGCTGATTGGGTGCTGTAAAGACTCTTTCCAAATCCAGTAACGTCACTTACATGTAGATCACATTCATAAATATGATGTTCCCTTTGCTAAATGTTTATTTAAACAAGTGAAAAATTTCATAGCACCAATCTGTTTCATTTTTCTGAATCATTTTCTTCATTTGTGAATCAAAATCTAATTTGAAATCTAATGTATATATTATATGCATACATGTACAATGGAATGTGCACCCAGTACTAATCATTAAACTAGATACAGTGTTGATTTCGTTCCTGTGAATATTATCTTAGATGAAAGCAGGGGCGTTTACATGTAATTCATTTTAATTAGTATTTACATGTAAGTCTATAATTTTGTTGCATTATAATTTATAATGGGTTGATTCACAACTAACCTGGTGGGTGTTTCATAAAGCTGTTCGTAAGTTAAGAGGGACGTTAAGAACGACTGGTGATCCTTCCTCGTGGCAAATGTTATATTCATTGGCGATGGTTTAGCACGTAAGAAAGGTTCACCAGTCGTTCTTATCTTACGAACAGCTTTATGAAACGGCCCCCTGGTGGGTATTTCATAAAGCTGTTCGTAAACTCAGAACAACTTTAAGAGCGACTGGTGATCAATTTCTTGTGGTAAATGGTATGTTCATTGGTGATGATTTAGCGTCTAAGAAAGGTTCACCAGTCGTTCTTAAAGTCGCTCTTAACTTACGAACAACTTTATGAAACGGGCCCCTTGGATCCGTAACACAAAGCTTAGCAATCATCGTAGAACATTTTCTACGATCAATTGCATTGAGTACAATGTACAATCAATCATGAAAATCAAGTGTACGGTTAATCGCTAACCTTCGTGTTACAGGACCAGCTGTTCTAAAGCTACATGTACATGTATAATGTGAAGAATACAGTATATATCGTGGCTGGGATGATAAAACCTCGTATCTCAAAATCTAAATGATTTGATGACAGCTCAGAATAAGATAGATTTTAAAGTTTATACATGTATAACATTGGTAGCAACCCATGTACATGTAATTGTTTTATCGGATATACATGTACATGTACACTTGCACACTGCACTTCACCAGTACAATACACCAGAAGGTGGCCTGTACTGTTTCCAGAAGAAGAACCTTCTTTCACCCTCAAAAGAGTTCTTCAAAGGTATCAGGAGACGGTTTTCAGACAATATGAGATTGCTACCATTGCTATATTTTTAAAATACAGCATTTTCTAAGCTGCCCTAATTTTTTTTTCAAGTTTGAGATGCGAGCCCAGCTGCGATGAAGTATGTATGCCCATATTGACCCAAATTCATGAAGGTGTGTTAGCTTTGAACTTGCGGATTAACTCTAATCATCTGATGCTAAATTTAGCTTAAAGTTCAGATTTGCAATAGAGTACCGAAGTGTGACGTCATCAATTTTCACTTTTGCATTTCAGTGTATTTCATACCATACTTTGAAAGAGCATGATGAAATACCTCCACAACCCAAATTTGGTGGGAATCGGTCCATGGGACCCCAAGATATGACCTCATGAATACATAATTAGCCCCATAGAAATAAATTGTATTATTGGCCTGGTTCCTTACATTTAGAACTAGGCCAATAATACATTGACTTCAGTGGGCTACAATGTAATTACCGGTATATATTCATGAGGCCATATCTACATGTACATGTACAGTATGTATAAGGCCCCCATAGACCAATTCCCACCAAATTTTGGTGGTGGGTGTTTTTCATCATGCCCTGCCGAGATTTGAAATAAAAAAAACACTGTAATGCAAAAAAGAATTGTGACGTCATCACTTCCATACTCTTTTCACGAAACTGGCTTACTCAATACACATATTGCCTAATTCTATGTGTCATTTGACATCAGTTGACAACTAATGAACATAACCCACTTTTGTCACCATGAAATTCAACTTTAGCCCACAGGTGAAAGGTAAACCAGCTTCGTGAATTTTTGCCACAATATTAATTTCATCTTCAAAGTGATGAATATTGTTGACAATTGGAAAGGTTGCAATTTATGTTCGGCAATTTAGAATATTTAGAAATGTTTTGTGATATATGGTAACACATGTAGAAAGTTATCAAATTATGCATGTATTGTATGTTATAAATACATATCAGATATATTTAATTGATGTGTCATGTCTATTTTTTTTTCTCTTGATGTTCATACTGTCACTGTGATAAGTTGATTTTACACAAACATATGCATGAAATAGAGTTTCATTCCAAAAGGAGCTAAATCCACTTTTAGTAGTGTTTTTCTGTAAATCAAGGTTTCTTAACTCACCACTTTCCCTTACTATTCACAGCTGTTTTATTTTGATATCTATGTTGCTTTCATCTTAGATCAATACTTAAATCATGTTTTTAGAAATCTAGCATTCAACATCAATTTTTAAGACTTGAAGTTTTATTTTTCATGGATTTAGCTCCTTTTGGAATAAAACCTTAGTTGAATGTCAATTTTGGCCTATTTGGCATGTTCATTACTGGAAATTGAACACGAAACACATAAATATTACTAAGAGTACATTTTACATCACATCTGTTGTTTATCCATTGAAAATTTTAAAAAGAATTTGTTCATCTTTTCTGAGGATGTTACCTTTTCGGTGTTGAAGGAGCAAAATCCAAAATAATTTTCATAAAATTGTAAAATTGTTATTTTCATCAAAATTTGCACAGATGGTGTGAACTTGTATCCACAACATGTACCTAAACATTTAAATGCATGACTATGTATTAAAGTAGAAAAAAAATTACCAATCTTCCCCATTTTTTTTTTTTCAAATGTGATACACTACACTTGATTTCCAGGTCTAAGATACATATATTTATATATAAAAAAAATCAATTTTGGTTAAAACTGGTTTTAGCCCCTTCTGGAATCGAGCTCTTCAAATACTGTCATAAATATGATACAGGTAATGAAAATCAATGAGACATTTAGTTGTATGTAACATTAAACAAATATGTATTATTGTAATTAAATGTTTACAGAATGTACATGTATTATGTATTGTCCATTCATATCTATACTTAAACTGAAACCATGACAGAGCCGGTCTAGTCATACCACAACTAACTCTTGTCAGTAAACCCTGAATAGAACAGGATATGTTTCCATAGAGTCATATCTCCATTACAGATCTTTGTCATGATGTTAGCCTGCATTCAAGACCAAACAGTATAAAATAAATTGCTTATGTCATTCACTGTTCAGGGATAAAACAGTCTACAGGCGCAGACCCTGCTTGGAACTTTGATCAAGTGTGCCTCCACGCAAAGACTAGCATGTACAAAACTTGCTTTCCTGAGGAAGAGAGCCTTCAGAACACAAGGCATGAGTAGGCTGCACATTCAGACCCTTAACTCGAGTGACGGGTATGTCCAGCAGACTAGACACAGAACCTACTTGAATCTTTTATTAGCAAATGGGTCTTCACACAAGACTAGAACAAATAAAAGTTGCTGTTTCAATTTTAATGGCAGGGACCTTAGACTGAACATTCAGACTTCTAAACCTCAGTGACAGGTTTGAACAAGGGATCAGACAAGGGTCAGTGCTAGTCTGCTGTGCAAACCCTTCACTCGAGTTAAGGGGTCTGAATGTCCAGCCTATAATGACTTGTGGACTGATGGCCCTTTCGCTAGTCTCAGCGTGAAGACCCCTGACCCGCCTGTTGATCAAAGTTTCAATCAAGGTGTGTGTCTGCAGACTAGGTCAGTGCCACAGGCTGTTGTCCACCCCCCCCCCCCCCTTGGAATTTTTCAAGTGATTACAGGAAAATAAATCCTTTGGTACAAGAAAGCTTGTGTGAAAACAGAAAAATCAAAGAAACTGTTCAACGAAAGTTTGAGAAAAATTGGACCAATAATGAGAAAGTTTTGAGCATGTGAATATTGCGATCACTAATGCTATGGAGATGCTCACATTGGTAATGTGACAAAGATGTATGATGTCACTTGTGAACAACTCTCCCCATTACTTCAGTATATATTTCACTTAAATTGCCTCTTTTATCGCATCTATCAGTAGATCATGTGTTCTTTCTATAGGAGGGCATGTAATACAGATTTTTAAAGAATACATCATGGATAAAGAGTTTGTATCACAATAAGAAAAAACAAAAAGAGACATTTTGAGGGTGTTTTGTAGTCCATCAAAGGGAAAGTTGTTCACATGTGACGTCACACATCCTTGTCGCATTGCAAATGGGAGGATCTCCATAGCATTAGTGATTGCAATATTCAATTAGTCATAACTTTCTCATTATTTGTCTGATTTTTCTCAAACTTTCTTTGTTCTTCTTTGATTTTTCTGTTTCCACACAAGGCCAATTATTCCAAAGGTTTCATTCCCCTTTGATAAAAGAAAAAACGGAAGAAGAGTAAAGAAATAGAAAGAGAGATTTGCGCTATCTGACTCTAATATCCCAATAATTCAGTTCAGAAAAAAATGTGACATCATCATGAGGTCATCTGAACTGCAGTGATGACATCCCCATCCACTGACCGAAACTTGCAATTCCACCCCCCCCCAAAAAAAAAAAATGATTTGAATAAAATAAAAGGAAAATCAAACAAGTGTAATGCTGAAAATTTGGGATTAATCAAGAACATTAAAGAGAAATGCCAGTAGTTGCAGTAAACAATGATTTCATGAGAAAGTCTGTAAAACCAGGCTTAATTGTCAGAATATCATCGAGGATCTAGATCTGGTACAGTTACGTAAACTGAACTTTGTGAAATCTTGAAATCTACGCTGAAAAATGTTCACACTGAAGATCACCAACACAGATAGGCACACGTGGGACAGTGTATTATTATTGCTGGAATGAAGACCCGACGGAAGTGACCGAATCCGCGCTTATTTTGCTTATTTCTCAGCAATTACACAATTTCTTCCAGAATCCTTTGGCACATATTTTTTATTCATACAAACAGACACTTGGGTGGTCATTATATTAGATTCTATAAAAAGTCATTTTGAGATCGTTACCAAAACTGGAATTTATCTTTAATATGGAATCACTTAATTTAATCTCAATATACTGTACCTTGTTGGTTGTGTAATAGAAATGTGGAAATAAATGAATTTGAATTTCATCAAAAGCGGATGTCAAATAAAAAAGTTATGACTATTTTAAAGTTTTGCTTAATATACCTTAAACAGTTACATGCATATGCAATTTGAAAAATTATTTATTCAAATTACAACACACCCAAAAATATGATACATTATTCGATTTACGTGGATGAAAATACAAAGTAAGCTACATAATATGCTGTGTTGGTTTTAGACCAACGGAATTTGACAATATCATAATAGAATTGTGTAAGTTACGCCATTATTGTGATGTTACCCTTCTGCATTAATCCAAATACAATAGATTGGTCAAACAAAGCGAATGCAACGCCATGCATTGATCACAGTGTTTTCTCTTTCAATGTGATTACAAACTCATCTAAAAACAAGTTTTCCTTAAATTTCACGAGTACATGTAGATCTACTGTTAATCCATGTTCTTCCCTGTTATTAAATGTCTTCATTGTTCAGTTAAATACAAGGCGGTGTACTTCTTTAATTTGTCCATTCTCACTCGCCGTACACTGCCTGGTCCTGTCAAAAATTCTTTACTTGTGAATTTTTCAATCTCACTTTTCTACTTCAAGATACCACATGACTCTTTTTAGAAGGCAGCGCCTCCCCATTGACTTCATGCAGACATCGTTTCTCTCCTTTTCTCTCATTGGTCAGCTCTTCCTTTTCTACCAAGTTGCTCTTAGTAGAAGAGTTCTGATTGGAGGATTTCAAACAATACGAGTTCTGATTGGCTGACTTGTTCTCTTCATCATCAGATGATGATCCTTCCGACTCTGACTCCGAGCTGCTCTCCTCCGACGAGTCATCTTTGCTTGCAGATGTCTGGAACGAATGTTAAAATTTGAATGAAGCATTACCACTAGGGAAGGCATTCTTATACCTCAGTCACATTCATGGACCTGACTACGGAGGACAATCTATTATGACTGGGGGTGCTGTGACAATGCTCAGCACCCAGTAACAATAGACTAATCCTCCATGGACAGGGCCCTGGTCACATTTTACCTACAGCGGCCGTACGGCAAGTCAAAAAGCAGTTTTAATATTTTTGTACGAGCTACATATATGCGGTTTGAACAAGATTTTTTAAAACGACCGTTTTCGACTTGAAATATGGCTGCCATAGGTGAAATGTGACAGAGGTATTATTCATTATTCATCAAATTTTCAAAGAAATTCATCTAAATCCAATATAGGAAAGAAAGTGACATTTCTCAGTTTTATACCTAACATTTCTGTATATGCAAATTAATCAATGATATCACAATATCACTTTTTCTTACAAAAACTTTCATCACATAAAGATATATTTGAGAAGTCCTCCGACGTATCATAAAAATCAATGTTATTGAAGAGGGGCCTTTTTAAAAAAATATTCTGAGGAATCACACCATATGTTACATTATATGAGCGCAAAAAAGAAATGCCTTTTACAACCAATTTCATGCAATGGGACATAGGTATGATATTTAGGGGCCGCAAAACCAGGGGAGTGCGAGGGGGGGGTTCAGCTCCTCCACTTTTTTCAAAATTCACATACAATAATGTAAAAATTACCATTTGATTGTGATTTTTTGCATCCATGGTCACCCACCCCCCACTTCTACGACCCCATAATGGAAAATTAATTTGCATTCCACACTTGTTTTGCATACATGTAGCATAGCTTCAAAAAGTCATATGCAGAGCTGACAACCTTGTGAAATGAAAAAAATTGATCACTTGAAATTTGAAATTGAAATATTTGATTGAAACATACCCTCAAGCTTTCTTCGATTACTGAAGCAGAATTTGCAATGCTTCAATAGCCACAACTTTTTTCTTATTTTTTTCTGAGAAATGAGATCCTATAATCATAGGGTGGTATTCTAATAATTAAACCTACCCTAAATTAGAATTTTAGACCACATTTATATGGAATGCTGGGGCCTGGCTTCATAATATTTCTTCCATATCAGTTGAGAGCAATAGATCATACATTAATTCATTGTATTCTTGTATTTTCTTATTCTTTCCATTTCAAAAGTCAATAATTTTTTGACAACTCTTTGCAGCCGAATAAGAATTGTTTAATTGGTGAATGGGCTGACACATGGCACTTCATAAAACTGTGATCTATGTAAACCCATGTTTAAATGAAAGACAGTGAGAATGCCGCCCGTAGTGTATTACACCTTTTCTCACCTGTTGCATATCTTGTGTAGCATGTGTCTTTGTCCATTGCTTAGCCTTCTCCACATACACGGCTCTGTTGTGCTTGAATTCTGCAGACTAGGAAAATCAAAGTAGAATTTAATAAAAGTAAAAAGGCAATCCAATCCTGTCAAGAAATTTTAAAAGCAATAATAACAATAATAGCTGGATTTATAAAGCACATTTTGCCTGAGGATACAATGCGCTGCTCTTATTACCCCCATCTTTAGCTGTGCTGCTATAGGCAGTGGAAGTGGGGGGGAGGGGTGGTACTGTCCCCCCTAAATTTGAGGTGGGGACGGACACCCCACCCCTTAAAATTTCTGTTGATAACCTTTTTTTATGCTTGTCAATTTTGTTTCCTACGTCCCCCCTAAATTCAGGTGGAACCCCCCTAAAATTTGTGTGGTCCCCCTACAATTTTGGTTGATAACCTTTTTTTTTTGCTTTTCCAATTTTTTACCTGTGTCCATCCCAAAACTTCAGGTGGACCCCCCCTAAATTTGTTGGCTTCCGCCGCCAATGAGTGCTGCTATTATAGGCGCTGCAGCTTTTGAGGAATTTCTCCCTACCCGGTAAGGCGGTAACCCATTCACCTCACCAGGGTTGAGTGCAGCACAATGAGGGTAAATTCCTTGCTGAAGGAAACTTAGATATAAGATTAACAAGATATGACTGACAATGGAGGATGTACATGAAGGAGAGGAGCAACTTTGTCCACATGACAGCCGAAATCACCACCGAAATTCACAAAATGGAATGCTTTGGGGTGAACACCATTTTAAGTACAAAATGAAAACAATTGCTTCTATCATTTTATATGAATATTTTCTATCTCGTGTTTCCTTTTCACTTTAAGTTAACATGGTAACATGAACCACGTACAATTTTTGCGGCATTTTCATTTTGCCCCCAATGATTCATTGTTGAGCATTCTATTTTATTTAGTAATTCATGCCCTCCTCCCCGCTCACGTCTCCCTCTCTCGTTCCTTTCCTTCTCTTTTCTCTGCCCTTTCCTTTGTATTATTTATTGTATCGTATTTTTGTCTATGGGCGTATCCCGCCACAAGCCTCGGCTTTTATGGTATACGCCTTCTTCTTTAAAACCCAGCACGAACATATTTATATTCTTCATAACAAATTGATTTTTGTATGAATTATTAAAGGTTTACAAAAAATGTAATGAAATGGAAGAAAATAAATGTTTATTTGAATTGAATAAAGTTGCCCCAATATCTGCCACAAACAATACTCAAGAATATATAGAAAATCAATATTCTACATTCATCAGAATGTTGAAATATACTTTTCCATCAGAATTGCTCTTTCAGAAAAAAAACAGTAGCCCTTCAAAGTAAAGAGATAGCCTCCAAAATTCAGCCATCGACCCAATATGGCTAAGAAAATAAAAAACTATTTCCTACTCAGCTGAATAATATTGCACATTGGATATCTTACAAAGCAAGAAAAGTGTAATTCCCTATATACAAATAGTGTAGAAATTATTTCTACACTGTACATAACAGGGCTCACAGGCCTAATTCATTTCCCAAGACTAGTGTGTTAAAGTGGCACTTAAAAAGAATTCATAAAAAATAAGGAGGAAATTCTAGGGTTGAATGTTTACTACCAGTGGATAGGATTAATGTAAATGTCTGTCATTCAATATCTGACTAGAAAAGGGTCCCTCGACCGGCTCATTTAAAAAATAAATCAGAATTTATGAAGACTACACCTGACGGGACCAAATTCATCACTTGAGAGAGTAAAATGACACTAATTCTTCCGCCAGTAAAAATATAGTTCAATGGTGGTGATATATCTTTCCAATTTGGAAAAAGTAAGTTCAGTAGGTACCCTCCCTAGAATCAGTGTTAGATTGTCAGTCATATTCATTCATTTTTGTCAATCAGCAATATCAGATTTGAAAACTGAGCAGTCAAATATACTACTGTAAATACGTGTGACCAAAAAACGTGTTTAAAGGCATGTTTTTTCAGTTTTGGACAGTCCGCGTGTGGACTCGTTAAGGGTATCAAAAACACAGATTTTTAAGAAAAAGGGTGGTTTTGAAAGACTGGTCAATGGTCAATCGCGGGGTCAAACGTATTACGGGTATGTTTTTTTCCCCTCAAAGCTTTTCTTTTTAAGACTAGTCAAACAGGTTTAGGGTATGTTTTTTCCCCATGCTCTTTACCTGAGGTCATACTTTGGCAACAACTTGTTTAGGGACCAAAATGTGTGAATAAAGCACGCGAAAAAAACTTGTTAAGGTTATTTTGCACACAGAAAAAAACTTGTTGAGGGGGTGTTTGGAAATTACTTGGTCATGCGTGTGTATAGCAATATATTTGATTGTACAACGCCTACTAAGCTTGTTGTACGCGAGCAAATGGGAGGCTGAATGTCACACATTCGTACCGTTGCACGCAAGACGTACCATCCAAAATGTACCGTTGCACAGCTATAGGAGGTGACGTCACAATACCATTTAATTCATTGCGCTCAGTAAAAATGAAGGTGCAATACGCGTATAAGCCTGCAGGCTAAATGCGCAATGCTGCCCTAGGTCATGTGCGCTTGTGGGATTTTGCTTTCAGTATTTTTGCTCCCTTTGCATAAATTACTACAGAGAAAAACTCTTGTTTGTTCATATTTTCGAAAGATTGTGAGGCGTTGTACAACACAAATAGCGAATATTCTTATTCGTGCAATAGTGCGAGATTTTGCATTCGGTGAAAAAAAGAGACGCTCTATTCCACATCTTTCTTTCACCTCATGCGAAGTCTCGCACCATCGCACTCATGCCTATTCCCTATTTGTATAGTGGCAACCCGGGCTCAGTGCAATCCCATGGCATATTGTCCATTGGGCTGAAGAGGAGGATACTTACAATATCAGCCATGAGAGGATCATCTGGGTTAGGTTCGGCCATTAAGAGTTGTAAGGAAGTTAACACGGTAGAGATGTTGAGACTTGGTTTCCAGTTACCCTGTAAGATGATAGGTTTAAACATTATGACAGTAATCACAAGCATGGGGTAATAGAAAAATTTAATACTATTATTGTTTTTTTTTCAACATTTCTACTGTTACTTTTAATTGTACCTCAAAGATAATTAAGAGCTCAAAAATGTTTTTTAATGATAATGACGAATATGATGATGATCATGATGTTGCTGATGATGATGATGATGGTGACAGTGATGATGATGATTATGATTATTATGATGATGTGTTGATGATGATGATGATGATGGTAACGATGATGATGATGATGGTGATGATGATGGTGATGATGGTGATGATGATGATGGTGATGATGATGATAATGGTGATGATGATGGTGATGATGATGATATTGAGGATGGAGTTTCTTTCATTTAAGAAGCTGTTCTCAATATACTTTCTAGAACTAGTTTACTGGAAATCGGTTCAGGAAACCAGTTTGAAAGATTGTTTGCTGGTGTTCCCATTTGATCAGCTAAAAGTGGTTTTCAAAACCACTTCACATAACGTGGCCTTATTGCTATGGGAACGCTTTCAGTAGGGGTGACACATTTTGCACAAAATTCAAAACTGCAGTGTACAGAGTCTCCACACAGTGTGTGGTGTAGCGTGCTCAAAATGTACAAAGATCGATTCCTGAAGAATATGGATATGTCTTCACTTACACCAAAACCAGTTTGAGGCAAATCGATCTTGAAAACTACATCTCGAGGTGGTTTTTCAAACTGGTTGAAAGATCCCATTTAAGACCGCTTCGACCGATCTCATTACACGTTAAACAAGTTTCCACTAAACTAGTTTTAGGGCGGTAATGAGAACAGGGTCTACATCTCTGGACAATATCTTTATAATAATAATAGTAATAATAATGGCATATTTACAAAGGGTAGCCACTTCAGTTCCGAAAACTTTTCCACCAGCGAGCCCTGCTATTATTATTACCCGGCTAAGCTAGGCTACCGATTCAGGTGCACACAGCTTTTTGAGGAACCATTTCCTGCCGGTAGTACCGGTACCCATTTACCTCACCTGGGTTGAGTGCAGCACAGTGTGGATAAATTTCTTGCCCCTGAATCACAATACATTGCACTTCAAGACAAGTCACACATTCTTTGTCTTGAGAAACAAAGAACACTGACAACAAGAAACTAAAAATATTTTCAATTCTTACAGCGGGAGGCATCTTCAGCAAGTCCAGACAGATTCTTCCACTTGTATCGATGTTTGGATGATAGATGGGGGTCACATACTGGACCTTCGGAGGCTCAAACGGGTATCTACATGTATAGAACAAAATAGTAATAAATGATAACAGGCATTTATGTAGCGTAATCTATCTAGAAATAATCTATTCCGAGACGCACTTTTGATGATGATGATTATGATGCACAGCATTTGTATAGTGCCATATCTGTCAGACATTTAAGCGCATTGGAGGAACCAGCCAATCTGGGTCACCTTGAAGGGCGCGCACACAGAACTGTGACCCACAAGTCACTCCTCATTTTTATCATTATTACCCCGGCTTTAGCTTGAGCTGCCTTCCAGCGCTCAGCGCATTCAAGGAATCAATCCTGCTGGGTATCCATTCTCCTCACCTGGGTTGAGTGCAGCACAATGTTGATGAATTTCTTGCTGAAGGAAAACATGCCATGGGAATATCAGTGCTAGGTGATATTTCAGTATTATCAAAATTATGTGATATCGAGATGATATTGAAAATTCAATAATGGTTTTATCCAGGCAAGATATCTTTTTTACTTTGGGGAGCTACTTTTCACAACTTACTGCCTAAATTTGCAACTCAATTTTGGAATAAAACGTAGTAGAATTTGATGCTAATATTGAGACTTAGAATATCTTACTATGTTCAAAATCATCTTACGAATGTTCAAATCTGTGACTACGTTATCATCCTTCTTAGAATAAAAGCAAATGTAATATCTAGTCGTAATGACGTGATAGCAATCATGCGATTGGCTACGATTTTAAACTAATTTGGTCTTTACTCCAAAATAAAGGCTTGCAATATTTAAAAATGGTTATATTAGTTAATTCTGACCTCTAATAAAATGATATGTTCCATTCACATTTTCAGAAAATGAGCAAATTCGATATGTTCCAAAATCGGATCGCGAACAGTCGTAAGGTGTGCGGTGGCCTTTAGAAAAGCTTAAGCAATCAATCAAGAATTCCAGGGCTCTATTGAACATTTCAAGGGCTAGATGTAACATTTAGAACCACGCCAACATTGACTTCAATGGGGCTAATTATGTATTCATGGGGTCTTACGTAAGGCTCCCATGGACCGATTCTCACCAAATTTTGAAAGTGGGTTTTTTTCATCACGGTCTACCAAAATATGGTATCAATATTAACGCTGAAATGCTAAAAACGTTTAAGTGACGTCATTACTTCAGTACTCTATAACATAATGATAAGCTGAATAATCTGTATGATATATCACCTGTCTGGTATATGAATGTCTAATTTAAAGACGCCTCCAGCGTAGGGTGTAGATTCACCACCAAGAATTTCTGAAATTAAAGACATTAGGAAATATTGTAATATATTTCTTAAAATTTCAATATTTTTATTGATACTAAATCAGTAAAACACATACCCGGCTGGTATACAAATCAATGTTTATAAGGAGCTATTCATATTCTTAATGTTTCATGGCAAAATAACAGAAGTACAGGAACAGTGAGTAATAAAAAAAAGTGTACATATCTAGACAACTCAATAATAAAGTTTTAAAAAATGGTACAATACAATTCCATTCTTGATAGTCAAATTTCCTTTCCTTGTGCTGTTCTTCTGTATTAGAATAAAATATCATTCTTTGTAAAAAAAAAAAGAAAAAAAGAAGCTGATTCTTGGCTCGTTTACAATTGTAAATGCACCTTTATGGTACAAGTAGGATATGATTTTTATTATTTTACTTCTCTTTGTTTTCTAAAAGTCCTACAATTACGGTCTTTTTTCCAGATTGGGAAAATCAAATGTGGGTTTAAAAAAATATAATTCATACAAAAATATTTGTAATGATAATAATCATAATAAATAATAATATCAATAATAATTAAAGACAATAAATATTGATAATTATATTAATTATTGTTCTTGGTTTGTTCACGATCATAGTGAGTTATTTGTGTTTTTTAAAGTGATGAATAGAAATATTACTGAGAAAAAAAATATTATTCAAATTATATTACCGGTAAACAATTGCATATTTTAGCATTAGGTCTACCATTCAAATCAAAATGAGAAAAATAAATTGTCAACTTTTTAAATAGCCACTATAAAAAATAATAATCTTGGACAAATTCACAGTAAAGATGAATCAGAAAGCAAGACATCATTACTAAACTTAACAAGTAGAATGCCTTTGGCTATCTCACTGCATCACGCAATTCAACATAGCAGCAGTGCTGACTTTGAAAACTACTATAACTTGCACAACATGTTCAGTGATACTTGGTTACTCTTATTTCCACGTTTTATGAACTAGACCAACACACTTACAGAGATAGGATGGTAATTCAACAAATACCCCCAATGTGGCAAAAATTCATTGACCTCACATGACCTTGATCATGTGACCTGAAACTTCCACAGGATATTCAGTGATACTTGATTACTCTTATGTCCAAGTTTCAAAAGTCAGATCAATAAACGTGCAAAGTTATGATGGTAATTCAACAGATACCCCCATTATAGCAAAAGTTCATTGACCTTTGACCTTGGTCATGTGACCTAAAATGCGCACAGGATGTCCAGTGACACTTGATTACTCTTATGTCCAAGTTTTATGAACTAGACCAACATACTTTCAAAGTTATGATGGTAATTCAACAAATACCCCCAATTCGGCCAAAGTTTATTGACCCTAAATGACCTTTGACCTTGATCATGTGACCTGAAACTTGCACAGGATGATCAGTGATACTTGATTAACCTTATGTCTAAGTTTAATGACCTAGGTCCATATTTTTCCTAAGTTATGATGACATTTCAAAAACTTAACCTCAGGTTAGGATTTGATGTTGACGCCACCGTCGCCATCGCCGCCGCCATCGGAAAAGCGGCGCCTATAGTCTCACTCTGCTTTGCAGGTGAGACAAAAATGAAGGAACATTCATACAAATTGAATTGGTTAAAAAAAATAATTTAAAATCAAACATGGAGACGTAAGTCTCTAGAGCTTTGAAATAAGAAGCCTAAATCAATATCAAACATTTTAACATGTTGCAAATCAATGTTGTATTGTTTGTCAAATTTTTCAAACTTCACCTCTAGTTAATTATTCACAATCCAATGTTTGTTAATTCAATAATCAACTTACTTGCTTCAAGTCGAGTTACATCATCATCTTTCATCCAGCAACTTATGCCAGGAGGGGGCGCCCTTTTCATCATCTCAATTTCTCGTTTCATTCGAGAGTTACATGTACTCTGCATTGTGTCCTATGTGGCTCACAATATATCTGGAGTAGAAAATGTTATGCTGCAAAGTCTGAAATAGAAGGGAAGAAAAAGGGCTCCAATTATTTAGTTCTAAATCCAAGACAAAGACTAACAAAGATTAGCATTGTTGAAAGAAACTTAAATTCAATTCCAAAATCACATCCTTTGATTTAAAGACAAATTTGTAACTTATTAATCTTGCAATATGCACTTTACAAATCTACTTGAATACGTAATTGACTGCAACTTGTGCAGCACTGCAAGTTTATTGTCTTGTCTTGTCTTTCCGTTAATGCCCACAATCATTATATTGATTATTATGGCATATGAACGTCAAGATTGACTTGACTTACCGGGACCGGCAGGTGCAATACACCGGGTGAACACCCTACTCTTTGACGAATAGTGTATTGGTTTTAACGTGCATAGGTTATGACTCTCCTATACACAGGACCAACATTTGCATCCTTTCCGATGGACGGAGTGTTTTCCAACTGCATTCACACCTGCACTGAATACAGTGGTGAGGCACGATAACACACAACGCTATAGCATCAGATTTTTTTGTTATTGCAGCGCCCATTTCAAAATAGAGTCTACCAAGTACCAATCAACAACATGCTCAAGCTAAACTTAGTTTATGAAAACTGTAACGAAAACTCATGAAAACAATTTGCCCCAAGTACCAGTCCCAATTTTTTGCCCCACTAATGTTAAGCAGAGAATTGAATATGTTCAGTGACAACCAAAAGTACAGACTAAAGTTTATCATAATTTCAAATATTCCAACATCGATTGGACATGTTGGAATCCAGAGGATGCGCTACCAAGTCTGTCTGGCCTGCGTTCGCGTTCAGATACTCCATACATGCCATACTATGCGTAGCCTTTAACTTTTTTAGTTGTATGAAAGTCTAAGTTTGTCGTACATTGTACTTCAAACCTTAAGGGTTGGACAGCAAGGCTTGGTCACAAAACGGCCAAAACTCAGATCAGCCAACTTTCAATTTCAACTCAGTTCAATGTTTAGAAATTAACGTTACCATCATCACAATTTAACAAGTATAACAATGTATCATGATGACATGAGTATAGACATGCTAAAAATATAGCATAAATTTTTCAAGAATCCTCTGTTCCTCCTGAGCTGAACTAACACTTTGCCAGTCTCCTTGGCCTTGGGATCTCGATTTATTGCTCGTATGACGTTAGGTCTACCTGGAGCGTGAAACTGTCTTGTTGACGTGACGACGGTGATGTGCTGCATATCTATATATCAGTGGCTAGCTGCAGACTGCATTTTCTATGACTCGAGTCGTTTCCCGCGATCGCGAAGGAAGTCGACTAAAATGGTAAAATCCCCTACTGGCTCGAACCACTAAATATTTAGAATAATTCATATTTATCTTTATTATTCATTGATATTCAATGTTCATTTCTTTCTTTACTACTGGTTTTAAATTACATTATGATTTATTTCAATTCTAAAATGGGATGTTTATTTCTACATATTTCAAAAGTTTATTTGAATTATGGAGCGTCTTTAATTCGGTTTCTGAGCTATAGACGTTGCCAATTTTCACTCTGACTTCGCTAGTCGAAGGTCTCATTTTCGGATAAATTCTCCCTTTCGACGCAAAGATGAGTGGTGGAGTTTATGGTGGAGGTGGGTTACTTATGCATCGTCTCGTTTTTTCTATTTAACTGATTATGAATGTTTTTAATGCCATATAAGTGAAGAAAGTTACGACGTTTTGATTGAAAGACAAAGAAGTTGTTGGGGTCTAGTTTGGATTTTGCACATGTGTGAATGGGAAGGGGACGGGACAACTCGGACCACGGGACATCTCGGACCGCGGGCCGAGTTGTCCCACCCATTACGAGATTTTTTTCCACAAGTTTGCGTCTATTTTTCCGTCATTTCGAAATTTCTTGTAAAGATTTTCTAGAGATATGGTCTGATGGTAATGTTCTTCACTTTCTATTACCTTTTTTTCGCTGAAATAAAAAAAAGTGTAATTTTAGGCGTTTTTCGACAGCTCGCGATTCCCACACAGCTACATCCCGAATATTTTTCGCATTTAGGGGGCAGGAGTGAAATCGCCCCGAGCCCCCACCCACGTAAAAGTATTTTTTGTTCGACTCAAACATCCACACCACAGTCACATTCAAAGTCAAAGAAATTAAAGCATATTGATTATTGCAACTTAAAACTCAACTCTACACCACGGAAATTCAATATTAAAAATAAAATGGAAAAAAAGGCCTAAAAATGATCAATTTAAAGTGAAAAATTAAGCCCCCCCTCTCAAAAAAAAAATTGATGGCTAGCCTCAGCCCGGCATGCCCACACAGCTACACCCCGAATATATTTTTTTCGCATTTCGGGGGCAAGAGTGAAATCGCCCCGAGCCCCCACCCACGTAAAAATATTTTTGAGCAACTCAAACATCCACACCATAGTCACACTCAGTCAAAGAAATTGAAACATAATTACCGTACGCTGCCCAATCGTCGCTCAGTTTACGTATTTTCCTTTATGTTTCATTCAATTAGCTACGATATCCTTACTTCTATATGTCATCTGAAAGAAAAAATACTTTAAGATCGTTTCATATGATAATAATCATATGTCTTCAAAGCACCGCTGTGTAATTCGCCGTTCTCGTCACCCCTTGCGCCTGCCCCATTGCCGCTCACCACTGCCCTAACCCCGCTCACTTAGCGCGCGCATTCATACATGTATATAAGGCCTGACATATTCTTTTTTCTACCTTTTTTACTTGCACTTCTGAGTGAAAAAGTGTGTAATTTTGTTGTGATTGAATATATTGTTGACAAGTTAGTACACTGTATAAAATGTTCCTTTCACCAAGTGCAATTATTTTTAGGGTTTTTGTTGCTTATTGTTACTGATCTACGCCTATAATATATCTTTTTTTTTATCCTTCAAACTATATTCCGTATTTTTTTATAAAAAAAAACTTTCCCGACATTTTTTTCACTGATTACAAATTGTCTAATTATATGAATATGATTCTAATCTATTCATGAATTTTATGAGTGTATAATTATTATCTATATCTATTTATTTCGGAAATGAAAAGTATATGAAATTCAATGGAACATAATTATTGTAGGCTACAACATAATTGAGCACCCACTGGACTGATAGGATCAAATAAATTTCTGTAGTCAATAAAGACCATTTGACCCTGTCCAGTTCTTACATAAAATCGGAAGAGGATAAAAAGAGTCAGAATGAACAAAAGCTTTAAAGAACAATATATATAATAGAATATAGTCAAGTTAACTTAACTTAAAATAAAATTATTGATAATTTACATCTTATAAATAAAACGCTATAAAGCTCTTTTAGCACATTCACCATTCAAAGAAATCAACTTGAGTCCCCCCCCCCCCCTCCCCATTTCGTCCCTTCCGTTCATTGCCCCCTGATGCTATTTACCATTGATTTCCATTATTTTTTTTCCTTTAGAAATAATTATTTGCATTCTCCTTCAGGTTCTAATTCCAATTTGTTGCTTTTACACTGTCTTGACTCAGTATGTATTCGTGTATCCCCCTTTTTTGTTTACTTTTCGTTTACTCTTTTTTATAATTATTTCCCTACTTTTTCTTTTGGTATTGATATTTTATGGGACTCTCACTGCATATTCTCAATTTGGAGCCTTCAACCAACAAGCTTTTACGTTTAGCTCCCTCATATCCACAACTCTCATTTTCTTTCTTTGTCATTATTTTAGAACCACTTTACCAGAATACATTTTAGTACTTTTTATATTGTTGTATTATATATTTTTACGATATTTTGCTTATCTATGAAAACTTTTATTGTATAATACTATATTATTTGTATTGAATTGTTGATTTTTTGAAAATGTGAAATGTTGATGTGAATAAACCTTGAACACTGAAGTCCGATAATAAATAAATATATATATATATATATATATACATATATATATTGGGGGGATTCCCTAATGCTGACTTTCATTAAAAAAAAGCTCATCTTGAAAAACAACAATAAATATTTAATCAACTCGCTGGTTTAAGTTCACATGCGAACTCCCGTCAATGTAGATAATCGGAGAGAAAAAGACACTCTAGAAAATTCGATTTGTTCAAAATATATTGGTCAATTTAAATAAAAAAAAGGAAATCTCCAGAAATATGACGAAGTTTCATCTATTCAAATCAATCAGGAAACTACTGACCGAGTTGGCTTCTATAGGCCTATTAGCGGGAAACTTTTTCTTATATTCATTTAAATTCTTTATTTTATTTATATGAATCAAATAGGCCTACAGATAATGGGCCTATAACATGAAATATACGTATCATTATAGGCTCATAAGCTTTCACAAAGGCCTAATTGCACATCTATTTTATGTCACCTGTATCAAATCCTTGTTTAATTCCAATTAAATTATCCCTAAATTTCATACTCAGAGTAAGTAATCATAATCATCAAAATATGAATAGGCCACATAAAAACAGCATAACGATCGATAATATAGCCTTTATAGACTTGCAGGGGCCGCGGAACCAGGGAGGGGCTTCATCCCGAACAAAACAAAACTATCCCTATCAATATGTCTCTAAGTTGTTTGTACGTCGGTATGCAGTCTTTAATAAGAGTTGAAATTGATTTACATCGAAGTCTCATTTTTTAGCATTGATGACCCTACGATTCGTTATAGAGCAGGATAATTTTTGTTAAACCTTTTCCAAAACACTTTGGGCCCGGGCAATGATTACAATTAATATACCTCTGGTGAACAGTGTTGAAATAAATTCTTTTGATTATCATTCAACATTTCTGTAAACGTCAGCTTATCTGCCTGCTCCATGATAAATCGTCGACGACCGAGGGGCTTTTTTTGCCGTCACCCTCAGCTAAAGGAAAAGCGGAAGAGAGAGGGGAGAAAAAAATTGAAGAAGTGAGAGAGGAAAATGTAAAGAGTATAATTATAAAGACAAAATGGCCGCGTCGCAAAAAAGACAACAATGGAAGGGATATCAATCGAGGCCAGAATAGGAAAATAATAAAATGAAAAAAAAAACAATAGGAAGGAAAATAAAAGGAAGAAGACAAGACGAAAATGAGAGTTGGGGGACCGACAAATACATTTCATTTAGAACAAATAACTATTCAGCTCGCGCTTCGCGCCCGCATTGCCCGTTTGTTTCATTATTCATGTCTTGTTTTCAAGTCATTCTCGGTTTGCAAGTTAAAACATCATTACAAAAGTGCTTAAAATGTCTCGTTTTTCTCTGAATATAATACTCTCGTGAATTTTGTTCATGACTGAATTTATATGAAACTCGATCTCTTTTTTTTAAGACTTACTTTAATATTCACGTATATGCAGTTATAATCTGCCCTAGCTAGGACTATACTGAATTATGACCTGAAATAAATTCAGACATTCCTACATTGTTTACATTTAATTTTCATCTCATAATAGATTCACGAGTTGAATTAGTAGAGTAATCAGGTGTTACCATGGCAACTTACCATTACCATGCATTCAAATTAACTTATCCACGCAGAACACTCTGTTGTGTTCGAAATTTAATTTAAATGAGTTGGTCGAATGTAGATTTTGGCATTTTCAACCATTCATCTTTTCCCACCATAATGTTGATTTATGATGACAATTCAATAAATGCCCCCAACGTACAGGGCCAAAGTTCATTGACCTTAAATTACCTTTGACCGTGGCATGACCGGAACTCACTATAGGATTTTCACTGACTCCCTTATTTCTAAGTTTCATGATAGCTATAGAAATCAATATAGGCCTACTACAAACTTATGAATTTGAAAACCTTATCCTGTTTTGAGATTTCAATGTTTACGACGCCGCCCTCGCGTCGACGTCGGAAAAAGCGGCGCCCTGTCTCTGCAGACATTAAGACAATTGTATTTTTCTGCGAGAAAGATAAGCCGTTACCATGGCAATCGGGATCTTTTGCAACTAATACTTTGATGACTTGATAGGCATATATCTAGAAATTGATTTTGGAAGGCTAAGAATGATGATTGGACCATTTAAGTATTGACAGGGGAATATAGCATATAGGCTCAATATGTTATTTAATCCGTTGCCATGGCAACGGCGGGAGGAGGCATGTATAAAATTGGCAACAAGCGGATTGGTTCAGCACCCTCAAAATAAAGGAAATGACACAAAAATATCAGGTTCTAAAGAAATGTCTACTTGAAAAATAATTATGACGATTCCGTTTATATAGGCCCTATATACTCTAATCATGATTATCATAATACAATCAGGGTGAGCGGAGTTAGGGCAGGCTGCTATCTCAAGGTATGCCCTCGCTAATTCATTCACACAGCAAATATTCATTCCTCAGAATTTGCCATGTTGACATATCTAGGACCTCTCTCACCTGCGACTCACACATTTTCATTCATCATATAAAAATATAACAATTTTCACGTGTTTTTAGGAGTTTTCAAAGTGATTGAAAAAACCTTAATCTGGTGCAGTTTCGGTGCAATTGATCGAAGTTCAAACAGTTATAGGGTTACTTTACACTTTAACGCATTATTTCACGATGATTTATGAAGGGATTAATTTTATTTTTCCACACTTTGTTTTTTCATGTAATGGTCTCCTCTTGGGTGTTTAATTATGCGAGTATACAAAACAATAAGGAATTTGGGACGAATTTAAAATGATAATCAAAATAAGCAGCGTGCGCATCGCGCTTGTGAGGGTGAGCGAGAATTGGGCAGCGTACGGGTATATCATTACAATCTTAGAGCTCGAAACCAGGGAAAATCAATATAGAAAAAATTGAAAAATATATATTTACAAAAAAAGGCAGAGCCTATACGACACTGCCAAGCTTCAAACTCGAGTTCACTCTCTCTCACTCAGTCAAGCTCAGCTCTTTGACTGCACGCCCACTTCCATTGTGGATTCGGGCTGAATCCCACCCCGCCAGTTTAGGCGGCCGAGCTACGGAGAATTACGATGAAGAGCAGCGGACCGTTCATTGTTCGTTCTTGCGACCAGAGAGAAAAAGGTGAAAAACTTGATCAAAATCGTGCAAATACACCAAATTTTATCCTTGTGATGAGAAAATGGAGGTAATGGAATACAACAAAGTCCATCTTCTGCGATAAAAGTGGTACTTTGAGGAGAAATGATCACAAAATCAAGTCAGTTATTGAGCGGGGCCGAGCCGAGCACCGACACAGTTAATACACGCGCGTCTATGGGAATCGCGAGCTGTCGAAAAAACGCCTAAAATTACACTTTTTTTTTATTTCAGCGAAAAAAAAGTAATAGAAAGTGAAGAACATTACCATCAGACCATATCTCTAGAAAATCTTTACAAGAAATTTCGAAATTACGGAAAAATAGACGCAAATTTGTGAGAAAAAAATCTCGTAATGGGTGGGACAACTCGGCCCGCGGTCCGAGATGTCCCGTGGTCCGAGTTGTCCCTGATTCGAATGGGAAGTGTGTCGTCGTGTGTAGCCGGTGGGTCGCGGTCACTTGCTCACTGCAACAAATGAAGTAAAGTGCCAAAATATCGGATACTTAGCATAATTGGACCAAAACAAAAATTCAATCATTGAATCAAATAAAAATCATGTTTATTTCTGTAGTACAAATATTGAATAGAAATTAAAATATTATAAAAATAGAATGAGGCCTAGCTAAGCTAGAATTTAGAAGAATTGAAAAAATTATTTAAATGGAAATTTCGATCTAACAGTAACAATTTAGATCTAGATCTACATGTACCGGTGTAGACTAGTGAGTGATTGTAGTACCGAACGTGCGCATCGTCATGATCGTACACGTCAGAAAATAATTTCATACGCTCAATTCTTTGCAACATCCTTCCAAAAGGAACTTGAATAGAAAGACATGAAAGATGATGAAAAATGGTCAAAAACACATTTTCAAAGTCTTAATATTCTAAAAATAATAAAATATGGTCAAAATAGCTTGGACATCAGTGATTTTGTTGATTTCTCAACTTTTCCCATAGAAAACACACGTTCGGTAATACGATACCTTTTTCAAGTGACCAAAATATTTCACATCCGAAGAGGGGTCCGATTGGAAGCTAATATCATCAAAACTTCAAAAGGAAAAGCGATTTCGGCAGTTTTTTTTACATATCTATATTTTGTAAGTAATTGTGTATTTATGGTGAAAGTTTGGTGAATTTTATGAGAATAATATTTTTAAAACGATTGAATTCATGAAAAGTCTTCGGTAATACGATCATACCGTACTACCATACCGTAATAAATTAGATATACTCGTAACTACCAGAAGGCAGAAGCTTGTTTTTTGCCAAATATCGGACATGTAGAGTTGTGCGCTGCTATCAATTTTGGCGATTTAAATTGCGCTCTCGACCCCAAAATGCTTAATTGTTGATAAAATAATTTATTTTAGCTGCGCAAATGCCGATTTTAATCATTACTATCAATAATTTTGATATAGAAATCAGTAAATAATGATAATTTACTTACAAGCGGACTTCTTTGGCTCCAAAAATTAGACATCTTTGCTCATTTGCGCGCGACTTCATTCTGAAAACAAGCGTGAGCGCGACAACAGCACGCATTTCAAATTCAATCGGCCGATATATCCGATGTTTGGGATCGTACTATATTTAGAAGGGTGTCAAATTTCCCACTATGAGGAACCCCAGCAGAGGCCATTGCAGATTTTTTGCGAATAGATTGATGACCAAAGAAAATCTTGTAATACAAGATTTTTTTTTGTCATCGATCTTTTGGAGGTCATAATTAGCGAGGGTCATAAGAATCTCTGGAAATCAAAATCATGGATTCTACCCCTGGAATATATTTTTTTGAGCAGCAACTTGGAGCTACTGTGTGTGTGCAGTTCAATAGCAGGAATGTATCTTATGCATGCAAGTCTCCTGTGAGTGCAGCCTTATGGAGAGGGAGTTGAAGTCATTTTCGTCTGATATTTGAAACCGTCCGATGTTTGGGGATTTTACTCTATGCCAATGCAATACACAACACAGACTTTAAAAAATCATTAAAATAACACTTGTAACTTGGGAATAATTTGAATAAGTGGTCACTGTCAGCCTCGCACTATGTGTGAGTGCTCCAGAGGTAACCAGAGCCGAAGCCGCACAAGGGGCACTCCACTTGTTATATTTAGATGGAAGTTGGAAAATGAACATTGCAAAATTTAAAAAATAGACGAATATATTTAGCCAATTCAATTCTGCTGGCGCTTGCATTACTTGTTTCATGTGAAACATATCCGGTTCAATCCAAGTCTTGGTCCAAAGTTACCTCAGCTCAGGTGATTGGCTAACTATGTTAGATTATACCCAGATGCCGTGGAGTGTTGTGGCCCAGTGGATTAGTCTCTGGCCTTTGACACAGAGGGTTGTAGGTTTGAATCCCATTCATAGCGTAATTTCCTTTGGCAAGAAATTTATCCAAGCACTCGACCCAGGTGAGGTGAATAGGTATCCGGTAGGAATTATTCCTTGAACACTTTAGCACCTATTAATGTGGCGGCTCAGCTACAGCTGGGGTAATAATATGATACCAAATATCAAAGCGCAGTTGAGTATATGCACATGGTAACTGCACTATATAAATTGACATATTGTATTGTTATTATTTAAATTTGTTGTCTCTTTCTTTCTTTTTTAAAATTAGACTCGCTATTGTCAGGTCTTATTTCAACGGAATAAAGACTATTGTTTCTACCAAAATAATTGGGCACATATCACACAAAAACACCTAGACGATCATTTTATCTGATTCTGTTTAAACTTATTCTCAAATAAAATGTTACTACAACTGTTATAAATTCTTAATATGATTTTTTGTTTTCAGATGAGGTTGGAGCCTTGGTGTTCGATGTTGGCTCTTACTCTGTTAGGGGCGGATACGCAGGGGAAGACTCACCAAAGGTATGTCATTTTGGAAATATTTCATGAGCTGAAATACTGGCTCTTAAAAACCCAGTGTGACTTTGTTTTACTGAGGACTGTTGGAATGGTCCCAGGTCAGTAGAGAAAGTACATACCTTGTTTCTGGGCAGGCCAGGATCCGGTGACAGGGGTAATAACATATCTGTTAGTACTTAGAGATGTTGTTCCATATATTAACTTAAGAGATTTTAAAGCATAATACTGTTATTATCACTGTTATTATTATCTGCAATATATATATATATATACCTACTTGTATTATGATAATAATCCGCTTTTTTATAGCGCTAAATACATCGGAACAACGTGTCTATTAGCGCTTTACAGATATATTATTACCCCGGTCATCAGATTCAATCAGTCATTCCCTCACACAATTTGTGCACATCCTCCACTCCCAGGGGAGTACTCCATTCAGTCGCCTGTGAGGCGCACACAGTACTGGACAAGCTACAATGACTTTCACATCCTACCAGGTACCCATTATGAGTTGTTCCATGTTTTAAGTACTACATAAAAGTGAAATGTTACAATCGGTTAAATATCTGTACCTTTTATGAGTTTATGAGTGGGGTATAAAGATATATCTGTAAAGTGCTTGGAAAGGTACCATGTATTAAGCACTAAATCAAAATTATAATAGAATGTTTTTATTATTATTGTTGTTATTATTATTATTATCTGTAATATGTTATCATTTTCACACTACTTGCAGGCTGAATTCCCAACCACCATCGGGTCAGTCGATTGCAAAGATGAGGAATCCATGGACATCGACGGTCAGACGCAACCGATCATCAAAGATGGCGCCACCAAGAAGCGTCACGTAGTCGACACGCCTTATCTCACGTTCGTTCGCGAAGGCATGGAGCTCGGTACACCACTCAAAGATGGCATGGGTAAGCACCCATTTCTCCTCTTAAAAATAAAAGAAAATAAATGAAATAAAAAAAAATAATTAAATAAATAATGAAATTGGAATGAGTTAATGGATGGATGGATGGGTGGATGGATGGATGGATGGATGAATGAATTAATAGATGAATGGATGGATGGATTGATGGGTGGATAGATAGATAGATAGTTAGATAGATAGATAGATAGTTGACTGAATGAATGAATAAATAAATGAATAAATAAGTAAATTAGTTAATTAATTAATAAATAAATCTGTCACTTGTAAACTGTAAATTGTGATTTATTGTAAATATTTTCTTGAAACATCCTGTATTATTATGATTCCTCTATTTGGCCATCATATCATTACTGTATATGTTGCTCCTCTTTACTTATCTTTTTATTGGAAGTGAAAAATAAATTGATTGATTCCTTTTGTGTTTATATGTTTTAGTTGAAGATTGGGACATGTTTCAAGCTGTCTTAGACCATGCCTATAAGAAGTACATCAAATCTGATCCCTGTCTACATCCTGTGCTCATGTCTGAACCCGCGGTAAGTAGAAGAAAACAAAACTTTTAAAGTGATTTTTTTTTGGGGGGGGGTTAAGTTTTGATTCAAAGTCAGCCATTTCGAAGCATGTTTGCCAATTTGAGGATCCCCATAGAAAGTACAACAAGAATTTTCAAACTCCCATGACTGGCTTATTTCATAACCGATTTTGATGAAACTTTATTTAAATTGTTCCTCTCACTTTACTCTTTCCAAATTAAAGATTGCTTCTCTTGGGTTTTGGTTTCCTTTAATGCGCTTACACAGCTTCATGATTTCTGTTTTACATTGTTTTTTTTTTTCAGTGGAATATTCGTCAGAAGAGAGAGAAGCTTACAGAGCTTATGTTTGAGCAGTACAACATTCCCGCGCTCTTTTTATGTAAGAGCCCTGTTCTCTCCGCGTATCCTTTATGGTTTTGTGAATTTTTTTGTGCACCTATTAATCTTTTTTAGCAGAAATATGGCGCAATAGACATGGGTAAGTTGCCAATTTGTAAATTGCCAACTCATCCACTCATCACATGGTCTACCTTCATTTAGCCTAATGTCATTCCATCTATCATCTATTTGAACGGGTATGTTGGCTCAGTTGGTAGAGCGTCCGTCTCAAACCCCCGGCCGCGTCAGACCAAAAGACGTTTAAAGGTGGGAGTTGCTGCTACCCTGTTTGGTGTTCAGTGATTAAAGGGATAGAGCGAATTTTCTGAGTATTTCATTTCATGTGTATTTCGAACGATAAAATATGGATTTTCATCGATTTTTCATTTTTTTTCAACCTTTCGTCTAACAACCATTTAGTCCAATAATCACTTTGTCTAATTACCAGGTAACTCTTAATTCAATTAGACCAAATGGTATATGGACTAAATGGCTTTTGGACCTACAGGTTATTACACGATATGGCAATTAGACCATGTGGATAGTGGACAAACTGATGGTAGACCAAATGATAGTAGACCAAATGATAGTAGACAAGTTGGTGATTGGACGAATTGGCATTAGACCAAATGATAATAAACTTGTAAATGCTGTCGATCATTTCACACTGTACGAGTTTAATTATTATGCTAACTTCTTTATTCCCACCCTATGTCTCTCTTATTTATAATGTTATATAAAGAACCATCAGGATCTTCTCCCATCCCACATTCAGAGAAGGGAAACAAATTTCAATTCAGTAGATTCACAGTACTTTCTGCGCATGATCAAAAGATTCTACGCATGATCAGAAGAAGGTAATTTGTGCTAAAGTGACATTGTGGTTTAAAATCTAATGAGATAAGCACCAACTTTGATGTCTGGATTAGTCATATATTCTTTTGAATTGTCGTTTTCATTTACATCAATAAAAAACAACAATGCTTCCACGAACGACTGGTATTTCACAGTTTGCAAAGTACATTGTGCAACATGCTAAGATATGCATCCAAAGAAGGGATGTAACAAATGCCTTCATTAAGTGTTCATTTGTGTGCTATTCTAGTCACCTGGTCTATTTAATTTCTTCATCCTGCTATGTAAGGCAAGCTTACGTAATATCGTGCTTTGAAATCTGCCTATCATGATGAAAGAAGTGAAAGGTCATTTGACCAAAATTGTCCATGAAGTAACTACGAACTGGTCTATTGGTTGCAGCGGACAGGCCGAAATTTGCAATGCCCCATTGGAAAAGTTGACATCTGTATGCGAAACATTAAAAGAGTTGAAATTTATGCATTTTATATATTACATAACATATGCGGCAACTGCTTGTTTATGACATCACAAATCCAAAAACTTAAAATTCTAATAACTTTCTTAATCTTGAATGGATTTTCCTCAAACCTTCACCGATATTTTTACAACAAACTTTTCTTCATGGTGAACTTCCCCTTTAAAATATAAATGATTCTGGTAGAGAAAATAAAATTGCTGAAAAATGGGAAAAATAATCAAGGCTTTCCAGCCAGGTTCTGGATCTTTTCCCAACTGTTCCACATGTGCTTATCTGTGTTGTTGATCTTCAGTTTAATTGTATGTGTTTTTTGTCTCACCTGCATAGCAGAGTGAGACTATAGGCGCCGCTTTTCCGACGGCGGCGTCAACATCAAATCTTAACCTAAGGTTAAGTTTTTGAAATGACATCATAACTTAGAAAGTATATGGACCTAGTTAATGAAACTTGGCCATAAGGTTAATCAAGTATTACTGAAAATCCTATTAGAGTTTCATGTCACATGAGATGACTAAGGTCAATGGTCAATAGGGTCAATGAACTTAGACCATGTTGGGGGAATCAACATCAAAATCTTAACCTGAGGTTAAGTTTTTGAAATGTCATCATAACTTAGAAAATATATGGACCTAGTTCATCAAACTTGGACATAAGTTTAATCAAGTATCACCAAACATCCTGCATGAGTTTCACGTCACATGACCAAGGTCAAAGGTCATTTAGGGTCAATGAACTTTGGCCATGATGGGGGTATCTGTTGAATTACCATCATAACTTTGCAAGTTTATTGATCTGACTTTTGAAACTTGGACATAAGAGTAATCAAGTATCACTGAATATCCTGTGCAAGTTTCAGGTCACATGATCAAGGTCAAAGGTCATGTGAGATCAATGAACTTTGGCCGCATCTGGGGTATTTGTTGAATTACCATCCTATCTCTCTAAGTGTATTGGTCTAATTCATAAAACGTGGAAATAAGAGTAACCAAGTATCACTGAACATCTTGTGCGAGTTATAGTAGTTTTCAAAGTCAGCACTGCTGCTATGTTGAATCGCGTGATGCAGGTGAGACAGCCAGAGGCATTCCACTTGTTTAGGGGGGGGGAGTTGCTAAGATTTAGCTTAGATTTCATATCTTCAGTTTTTCATGGCAACATTTAGGTCGAGAACTACAACTTTTGGTAACAAGGAACCTTGATTTTATAGGTTTTCTCATGAAATCATTGTTTTCTTCAAATAAATTTGCAATAGTTAAGCTTTACAATGGAATAAGATTCATGATATATTTTAATATTTATGAAGTATAAATAGAAAAATCAGAGAGTCCACTTTGTAACTCTGTAAATATATATGAAAGTCAAAATTGTAACTAGCACAGACAAATTTCTGTTGTTGAGGTAGAGAGCACTATAGAAAAACAAAGCAGATAATTATTTGTGTGAATGTTTATGAAATTAGTCTCCTTAACCAGTCACTTCATAGCTTTGCCAATGGGAGAGCGACAGGCTTAGTAATAGACAGTGGAGCAACTCACACCACAGCAGTGCCTGTATATGAAGGCTATGTCAACCAATCAGGTAAGTTGTTTGAGCTACAGATATTTTATGTGTGCCTTGCACTATACGATATGAAATGAGATTTTTGCTAACCCCAAAACAAGCATATGGGGCTTCAATATAAATTGATTCACAACAGAAAATACCGCTGCTAAAAGCAAATCCAAAAAATTGTAGTACCAACTAATATCTATCTCAGGGGTGGATCCAGAATTTTCCAAGGGGGGGCAGGGGCACTTTGGTACAGAACAAAATCAACAACCCCCCCCCCCAAAAAAAAAAAAAAGCTCTTCACCCCCAATTAACAGTGATATACATGTCAGGAAAAATTTGACAAGCAAAAAAAGAGAAGAAAATGTCCTCCTTTCTTGCGTGACATATTTTCCTAACAAATGCTTGTTATGGCTCTTAAGGTTTCCGTCACTCATCTATCTAGGGCCCGTTGCAGAAAGAATTGCGTTTAAACGCAAGTCAAAAAATCAATCGCAAGTCCCAAATGCGCGCTGTTGATTGGTTGAAAATCAAGTTGCGCGTGATTTTTAGAGTTGCGATTGATTGCAACTCTTTCTGCAACGGGCCCCTAGCCCTACCACATAAGATGGGCACATCAATTCACAGTAAAAACAATACATATAATAAATGCCATGTATTTTCAAATCAATAATGAACATGAATAACCATTCATTCTTAATGAATAACTCTAAAACAAAGTTTAAAAGGCCAAGTCGTTGATTGTGAAAAAGAATCTGATTTGATTTTAATAATATGTACTCAAAGTCTCAAACTAACAAAAAATATGTTACTTGATATGTGATGCATATACATTCACAAAAAATAATGTGACAGCACAGTTATAAAAATGTTTTATTCAATACAGCAATAAAAGTCAACTAAATAAGCATGCATCAAGTGACATGTAACAATAATATATGACTTCTACACACAATGAAATGTGATTACGTATTCATTAACATGAATATGCAATCTTGAAATATTTTTTCAAAATGAATATTCATGTTTTTATTCATTACAGCTATATTTAGAAGTCCGCCAAGAGAAATCTTCATTAGCGAGCAACAAGCTAACAAAAATAAATGATTTTTTTAATTTTTCTACACTTAAAAAAATAATGTGACTGCATGGTGATGAATATTCATTTGAATAATGAATTCTATAAATAATCATATTTTAAATACACAGCTATTGTTAAAGTCCACTTTGAGGGTATAAATAATCATATTTTCAATACACAGCTAGTGTTAAAGTCCACTTTGAGGGTACTTTAAGCATGCAATGATCTAAAAAAACAAAAAAAATATATATATGTACATATATATATATAAAAAGTACATATCTTTTATTATCGGGGCTACTTTTCACATTCTATGGCTTAAATCTGACTTAAAATAAAGGAAACCGAAACCCAAGAAGAGAAGCAATCTTATTGGAAAGAGTATGATAAGAGGAACTATTTGAAAAAAAAGTTTCATCAAAATCGGTTATGAAATAGGCAACTTATGGACGTTTAAAAAGTCTTGTTGTACTTTCTATGGGGATCCTCAGATCGGCATATATATGTACCTCCAAATGGCTGATTTTGTTCCAAACCCTCCATTTGTTTTGTAGACAAATTTTCAGATTTTCCCTTTTATTTTACATTATTTCACATCATCTCCTCACCTAGACATATGTGGTGTGAAATAGATTTTCCCATGACATATGTTATGCTCAGAATGTGGCAAAATACAATTCAAAAGACAATGGGGAAAATCTTAAAAATTGTGTCCAAGACAAATGGAGAGTTGTCCACAAAATAAGCCATTTTGAAGCATGTTTTGCAATTTGAAGATCCCCACAGAAAGTACAGCAATACTTTTTGAACGTCCATAACCTGCTTATTTCATAACCGATTTTGATGAAACTTGTTTTAAATTGTTCCTCCTATTTTACTCTTTCCAATAAGATTGCTTCTTTAAATCTGCAGCACTGGATACTGCAGTGAATTGAGATTTTCTTTGGCTTTTATATTATTTTTTCATGGCTCTTTTGTGCATTTTAGGGGCAAAATTGCCCTAAGCCCTCTTGTATTTTTCCCCTGGTACACACACCAAAAATGATGTGATTTCATGATAATGATTATTTATAAATATGCATGCTTTGTGTATTTCTAATATATTAATATTCATGTTTTTATCCTATACAGCTATTGTTAAAAGTCCGCCTGGAGGGGACTTCATAAGCATGCAATGTAAATAATGAATATTCATGTTTTTATCCTGTAAAGCTATTGTTAAAAGTCCGCTTGGAGGGGACTTCATAAGCATGCAATGTAAAGAGTTCTTTGATGAGGAGAAGATAGATGTGGTCCCTGCTTACAGGATAGCATCAAAGGTAAGGCTCTATTTCATTTGCTGCTCCTCAAACTCATTCATTACATGTGTTAAACAACCAGTAACAGGGGAGCAGCATATACTATGGTTAATATTTCATTTGCTGCTACCCTAAACAATCATTACATGCGTTAAACAACCAGTAACAGGGGAGCAGCATATAAATATGATCAATATTTCATTTGCTGCTCCTCCCAAACATTCATTACATGTGTTAAACAACCAGTAACAGGGGAGCAGCATATACTATTGTTAATATTTCATTTGCTGCTACTCCCAAACATTCATTACATGTGTTAAACAACCAGTAACAGGGAAGCAGCATATACTATTAATATTTCATTTGCTGCTACCCCAAACAATCATTACATGCGTTAAACAACCAGTAACAGGGGAGCAGCATATACATGTAAATATGGTCAATATTTAATTTGCTGCTCCTCACAACCATCCATTACATGTGTTAAACAACCAGTAACAGGGGAGCAGCATATACTATTAATATTTCATTTGCTGCTACCCCAAACAATCATTACATGCGTTAAACAACCAGTAACAGGGGAGCAGCATATAAATATGATCAATATTTCATTTTACTACTGGTATTTGTTTTGCAGATATGAAAAGGCATGAAAATCCTAAGGTTGCTGCATACACACTCTGTTGTACAAAAGTGTGGTCCACACTTTTTGTACAACAGATTGTGTATGCAGCAACAGACAGAATTAGTATTCACAGCTGCCATCCATGAAGAAAACTCACTACATTTTTTAAAAGATGATGTCGAAAGGAAAGTATAAACGGGTATAAAAAAAAGCATGGATTCAGGGTTGATTGGAAGGGGAAAGAATGAGTATCCTGAAATGAAATGCAGAGTAGCACTTCCTGGTTCTTGTTTTGCAGAAAAGTTATTACTATGGTAACTTTGCCATCCAATGTCATCCTCCGTGTTCATAGCACTCCACAGCCAGTCAAAACTGGAAGTAATCATTTGATGGATGTGTTTGATACCATTGAAGTAACCTTCTGCAACGGGGTCCTGGCGAGGACAAGTGGAAAAAAATCTTGATCACCTATTGATTTTAAAATAGATTAAACAGGTATAACACTATTGATGGCCCTATTGGATCTCATGCTCTTCTCAAACTGAGCCCAGAAGAGTTCTTGACCATCCTCATCATCTGTCCAGAGCATGTAAGGTTTGTTCTTACTCAGGAACAACCGAACTAGATATGGAAGGTCAGCATCCCGGATGTCCTCAAGGAAAATCAGGATGACCATGTCCAGTTTGGTATCGTTGATTTGCTCCAGGGCAATGCGCAACTTGGTCAAGAACCATGCATCATTTATACAGTTATAGCTGATCAAGAGGACTGTCTTGAAGCTGTTATCAACAACATAGTGAAGAGCATTGATGTAGAACATCGCAATGTTGAGGTCATTGTCACCAAAGGCCACCTTCTGGAGATGTGGAAACCTTTCCTGCAGAACTCGCTTCAGGATGCCGTCAACCCATTCCTGGTCGTCTTCGTTATACATAATGTTTAGCTGGTATTCGTAGTCCTGCGCATCAAATTCATGGTTGATTTCTTCGTAGCCACAGATGGCTAGCTTCAGGAGGAAGAACTTGTAGTTCAGCCACCATCGCTGCCGGTAAGTCACCAGGCCAATCACCAATACCACAAGACCTGAAAGGGATACACTAGTGATCATCACAAAGTCTAGTCCACAATATTTGTCTGGGTTAAATGTTAGTATGGGTGAATCCACCTCTGCTTTGATTGATGTTAGTGAGCAGAGAGTTTGCTTGGGACGCCTGAGTTCAATGTTGCCAGAACGAAGCCATTTCACAAACCAACTCAGGTGGCAAGTACAGGAGAATGGATTTCCAGCTGCATCTATTCTCAGTGTCGTATTTGTTGGGAAGGACGTCATAGGTTCTATGGTGGTGATTCTGTTTTGCTGGATGAACAGACTATGCAAAGAGGTGGTTTCCTTGAACAATGTTCCTGGAATGGTCTCAAGTTTATTATTGCCTAAGAACAGAACAGCAAGGTGGTATTGCCTTTGAAGCAGAGACTCGGGCACCTTCATAATCGCATTGTCCCGGACGTCCAGAGTTGTGAGGGCAGTCAGGCTATCAAAGACACCACAGCTCAGAACGGATATAGTACACTGAGACAGGTAAAGAACCATGAGTTTTTTCATGGGGTTAAAAGTACCTGGCTCTAATATATCAAACTGATTTTGTCTCAGGTCCAGAACTATCAGGGAATTTAATCCCCAAAAGAGGGTCCTATTTGTCTTAGAATGGTGTATATCTGCACTTTTCAAGCTGCAGTCGCGCATGATTAGCCTATTGAGCGATGAAGCATTCGTAAATTGGCTCAGGGTGGTCATCTTTAACGGAGCAAAGGACAAGTCCAACACTTGCAGATGTCCCAGGTAGCGAAAAGCACTGTTGATGATTTGCTGATTCTCGTTAGTGAGATACAGCTCTTGAAGGTGTCTCAAGTTGATAAAGGAGTATGGGGAGTATGTCTGAGAGATTTCATTGTTAGACATGTTCAGAAATTGAAGATTTGTGAAACTCCACATAAAGAACCTTCGGATCGTTTTGAATTTGTTAGAAGACAGGTCTATATGTTCTACTGAAGGAATTGTCACGTTACTCCTAGGAATTTCTTCTATATTATTATGTGCTAAGCATAGGTGGGAGAGTGAGGATAAGCCTGATACTAAATCAATGAATAGACTTGCAATCTGATTACCATTGAGCTTAAGTGTGGATAACATGTGTAGGCAGGAAAATGTCTTAAAGCTCAGAGTTGTCATGCGATTATAAGACAAATCCAAATCAATTAGGTTTTCCAATCCACAGAATGATTTACTAGATAAGTTAGCAACTCTGTTTCTATGAAGCGAAATATTTTTTGTCTGATTGAACCCCCAAAACGCGTAATCGGGTAAATATCGTATTCTGTTTCCTGTCATGATTATCTTAGATATTTGACCATGATCTTCTAGATCAATGTGAGATTTGTTCCCTGAAATTATATATTCAATCTTGCAAGCATTTACATCTAGATTTGTAATAGCACTTCTCCCTATAACCACTGAAGGAATGAAGTTTTGAAAATTGTTGTGTGACAGCAACAACCAATTCACTGTCTTCAAATAGGAGAAAACCTTAAAAGGAAGACTGTGTAAGGCATTTCCTCTTAGGTAAAGTTTTTCTAGTGAGCAGTTCTGTAGCGGTTCAAAGTCAAGGGCATCAAGAAAAGCAATTCTATTGTGAGATACATCAAGGATTGTGATGCTGTTGGACCATGGAAGTGCACTGCGTGGGAAAGAAACCAATCTGTTTTTGCCGAGAATTAGTATAGAGAGGAAACGGTTATCACGGAACAACCCTGGGGGAAGAGAAACAAGTATGTTGTCTCGTAGACTTAATTTCCTGAGGTGACTCAGAGACTCAAAGGCACCATGTTCTATCTTTGACAGAACATTGTGTTCTAGTCCTAAGGAAGTGATATTTGGAAGATATGCAAAAGAACCATTAAACAATGTTGGTATTGTATTGAAGGAGAGATCGACCATTACTGCATTGCGTGGAAGATCCTGAGGAACAGATTTCAGGTGTAGGTGAGTGCAGATGGCTTTTGTTCCAAGGTGTGTATTCGTGAGGATGCATCCTTTGGTCGACTCAGAGCTGAGACTTCCTGAAACATCCTTGACAGGCCACTCGGCCAAAAGCAGGGACATGGTAAAGAGCAGTATCCCCAGACAGGAGGAAACCTTTGAGGCGTTCATGGTGGTATCAACAGCCATCATGATTGTGATCTGGAAGGTGTCACAAATTAACGATCCTACCCTTGTTGCTCTCAGGATGGATAAATGTATCTGTAATGATTTCTGGCCTTCAGGTAGTGGTGTAAAACTGTTTTCACAAGTACAAAATCGGCATCTTCTTTTTGGTTTCAGAAAAGCCAAAGCTGCATGTATTTGTACAATGACAAACTGCAGTTTGGAATTGTCTTCCAAATTGCGATGTCACCACTGCAGAAGCAACTCGTGATCACTTTAAATTGCTAGAAGAGAGTCAGGAATCTTGCCTCGTCCATAGACCTCCTCCCCTTGAATGGTTGTCCGTAGCGACATTTGCTGCTGAATAATCATTTCATCTTCATTGTCGACATGAAGAACAATGCAGCTGCAAAATTGATGTGTTATGCTTCTGTGCAGATATGACTTAAAACAGCCTGAAGCAAAGATAAGGATTGCAAAGATGAAGTGGCAAGGGACAGATTATTCCGCAAATCAATGATTTCTTCAGTGTATCGATAGCAGACTGATGAATAATGTCAAAGTTTCTTGAGCTCGAATGCAACGTAAAATCAGAAAATCAGTTTGTTAACCGAGTGTCAAAGTCAGATAGCACCTGATAACAATGGAATTGTTAATCACTCTGAAATACATTTACATAACTTGAAGGTTGCAACCTAATTGTGATTTTGTTAGAAAACAATAATTTGTAATGACTTTATTTAGCTTTTCTACTTTCGTTTTTCAGATCTGATTAGTAATGAAAGTACTGTACTTGGAATGTAATCATATACGGAACTAATGTACAATTTTTTTTTAAAGAAAACTTGACATGCCTTGATAACTGGATAAACTTGTTATTACTTGGATGTATGTTAATGTTTCACTTCCTTTAATAAAGCAAACATATCCTGATTACTCAAATCAATAAAGATGAATGGTGTTATATTTCTTGGATTTTCCCTACTCTCTATCTTTTTTATTGTTTTCATCCCTAAAGTAACCACTAGTCGAACTTTATGAAATGAAATAATTTTAGTGGGTGTATTTAACAATTTAGCAGGAAATAATTGGTTTTATTTCCCCCCCCCCAAAAGAAAAAAAATTCCTATTGATATGAAACAACAGTCTTTTGAATCTTGATTATAGAATAGGCTAATTATGAAAAGATATTGTTTTGTACATGTAGTATTATGATATAACCTACAGATATTCAATCACTATGGCTTATGCAGATTTCCTGTATAAATTACACCGCGTATGCGCTTTTGTCACAGTGCGCCGAATTGACGCCTGTTAGATACGCTATTTTATTCATGAGTCCACTGTTTTGAATGGGGACATCCGGATAGACCACGGGTCCGATAGTCCGCGGGGTCTATGTCAAACCTTCTAGAATAGGTAGCCCTTGTCAATTGCCCCTGAATACTACCCCTGTGGACCGCATGTTATCTTTATTAATAATAGGCGGATCCAGGGTGTGAGGGGCCCACTATTAGCGGAGCAAAAAACAAAGAAAAAAGGGGAAAGAAAAGAAAACTAGATTTTAATTCGTCATGTGGACGAATTCAATGGTCTGTCCTTATTCTCGCCATCATGATCATTATCAATATGTTCATGCTGATCAATATGATCATCAAGATGACAACTGAATGTTCATTATTGATAGACGCCCTGAGGAAGACGGGAGATGATAAAGCACTGTGAAAAAGGTCTGTTTAATTTATGACAATACATGTGATATGAAAAAAAGTAATTATAATCTGTTTTAACTTTTATGCCTTTTAATAAAGGATCATGTACGAGGGGGTAAAAAGAAAAAAAAATGAAAAAAATCATCTTGTTCACCCCAGGATTCGAACCTGGGACCCCAAGGACGCTAGTCATGTGCGTTATCCATTCAGCCACGATATTCCCAACATACATGTTCCCACAGATATTACACGTAAGCAAATTTGAGAATAACAAATCCAATTTTGCGAGCGAAAAACAGGCATGTTCCAGGCATCTGATAAAAAAATCGAGGGAATGTGATCGAAAGCTTAGAATCTCAGCTAAAACATACTAAAAGCTCGGAAAACTGACAAGAAAAAAATGGAGATATGGCTCACGAAATAGAGGAATGTCGAATATAGTTTTGAGAAAAAGTCATGTCCCATAGAGTTTGCACGCAAAATACATGTGATATGAAAAAAAGCAATTATAATCTGTTTCATCTTGCTAAATTTTAACTTTTATACCTTTTAATTGTCATGAAGGATCAAGGTGGTAAAAAGAAAAAAAAATGGGGAAAAAAATAATCTTGTTTACCCCAGGACTTGAACCTGCGCCCCCCGAGAACGCAAGTCAAGTGCGTTATCCATTGAGCCACGATACTCCCCATAGAGATTACACCAGGTTCTCAAGGTCATGGAAAATCCTGGAAAAAATTGTGGTCCTGGAAAGTCGGGGAATTTGGAAAATTTGTGAAAAGTCATGGAATTGCATTGCCTCATGGCTATGGCAGCTTTCCGTTTTGTCGTGTCTCGCAAAGTTCTCTCATACCTAATTATATCCACCGGCGATATATGATTTTGGTGTCTAAACTATGGTTTCAAGGGTCAAATTATATATAAGGAAAAGTTACAATGACAGTCATTGGTCTAGTATCTTCAAAATTCCAAGATGGCTTCAAAAATGGAGTACAAAATGTCTGATGTTACTTTTTTTCATAAAGGACATACATGTAGTTTGTTCAATATCTGTCTGGGGAATATGAGTTTGGTGTCTAAACCATGGTTTAAAGGGTCAAGTAATACACAAGGGTTAGTTACAAGACCAATCCACATTCCTCACTCAAAATACTCATGGCCATGAATAAATTGATTGCTTTGTACAATTTTACTCAACATTCATGGCAATTAGTTGACATATCAAGTCACAACTGATCAAGCACTACCAGCATGGCTATCAGAACACAATACATTCAAAAGGTTCTGAATCTCTTAGTTACAGAAGATGTTTCAATTGCTATTTTAGCGTCAAATAATGTGTCCTCTCTGGAATGAATTTTAATGAAATACCAAAACAGGCATCAAATGTCCAATTTTCAAGATATCCTCATTATTTTTGGAGCATATAGAGAAATACACTTGTTAATTTAACTGATGTCCTCAAGTTGTATCACAAATGGCCTCATTTTTTTGTAATGTAGAGTGAAATGCAGCACTATGTTGAGAATTTTAGGATGAGGATGTCTTTGTTAGCCTTTTTTTCATGTCACCTTATTGTAAAACTTAAATGTCACTCTTTTGTAATAATTGGCTCATGTTTGACATATGTTAAGTGTTTCATCTTCATATAATGCAGGGTTCTCCCGGAAATTTGAAAACATAATTCCATGACTTTATGTGGAAGTTTTGTAGTAAAGGTGAATTCAGGATCCCAATTTCAATATGTCAGGAAAATTTGACATTTACATCTACATGTATTGTATAGTTCACTTTTGTGACAAGATCTGCATGCTATGCTCTGAAAATTTGGAAATAGTTCATGGAAATATGTCAGTTCAAGAAATTACATGAGTATGTGTTCAAGACAATTTTGAATCTTGATGTTGGTGAAACGAAAAAATAGTACTGTACCCTGGTCAGAAACAGACCATATACCAATGATAATACATGTAGATGTACATGTCATGAGTAAGGTAGTGGGTGGAATGGATGGCTGTGAGGGAGGCTATGGAGGCCATCCATCATAATGTGTCTGATTTTGGAAACGGTGCCAGAAAGCAAGTCATGGAAAGCAGCAATTTAGTCATGGAAAAGTCATGGAATTCTGTTTTCAAATTTTTGTGGGAACCCTGTTACACGTAAGCAAATTTGAGAATTACAATTCCAATTTTGCAAGTGAAAAACGGGCATCTGATAAAAAATGAAGGAACATTTGCGATAGCCCAGAATCTCGGCTACATCATACTGAAAGCCCAGCGAAAACCGACAATAAATTGTGGAGATATTGCTCAGGAAATAGAGGAATGCAGAATTCAGTTTTGACAAAAAGTAATTTCCCAACGACATTACACACAAAATAAGGAAAAATGACATGCCTCTTTTCATCGCTGTTTTACGCAATGATGCGTTTCTCAAAACGAAAATTCATTGTTAACTGAGGAGAAAGAGTATATTCTAAACTACAATATATTAAAATCTGGGCGAAAAACGATCTATATTCGAGAAGTTACAACCAAATTTGCATAAATTTGATGACGTCATTTTTGAAAAAATGAAATTTTTAGTTTAGGCGCCATTTTGATGACGTCATGATATAATTTAGGGACAATGGTGACATGAAATCATATCTACAACTCATATTCTATCGATATATGAAAAAAAATTGGGGGTTAATGGACTTTTTAAAGAGCTATACTGAATTTTGAAAAGGCATGGTTTTGCCATATAAAGCCTATGGAGAGCGCGCGCGCACACACATGCTACAAATTTAAACAGACGATAATTTCCTTATTATTGGTCGTAGAGAGCTAAATTGGGTATCAAATTGCTCAGAATTATATTATCAATCCAATGATGTAAAAAAAACGGTGTTTTTGCACTGCGTTAAGGCATTACGCGCGGAAACGCGCACGCATACGTGTGCGCGCAATTTTTTGAAATGCTTAGAATGACCTGAAACGTACTCTACTTTGGTCGAAAAGTGATTTTGAGCATTTTAAAATTTTGACGCGCGTGTCATGACCTCCAGGTGACCTTGGATGACATGACCTGATGACCCTTGACCTGATGACCCTTGACCTGAAGTTGATGTGATGTTAATTTGATCGTTTTTTGATAATTGATAATGGAGATATGATTGATAATGTGATTTTACAAAATGGCGCCTAGAGGAAGTCATCATGACCTGATGACATTTAAAAGCTTATTCTGACGTGTCCATGACAGATCCTATAAATGACATGAAATTCAGTAAAATTGACCAAGTCCATTTTGAGATATCTTGGCAACAGAAAAATCCGTAAAAATAAATAAAAATTAGAAGAAGAAGAAAATTCTGATGAAATTAAGAGGTGATCTGTCAAAGACAGACCATCTAAAAATATGAAATGAGAGGAGAAAGACAAGGAATAGATAATATAGGGTATTTATATTGCGCACATATCCACCTTGTTAGGTGCTCAAGGCGCTCCTACATGTATATTACCCGGCTAAGCTAGGCATTCATAGCGCACACAGCTTTTTAAGGAATTACTTCCTACCGGTACCCATTTACCTCACCTGGGTTGAGTGCAGCACATTGTGGATCAGTTTCTTGCTGAAGGAAATTACGCCATTGCTTGGATTCGAACCCACTACCCTCTGTAGTCCGAAGACTAATCCACTGGGCCACAACGCTCCACGTATGAGAAGGAAGATGAGTGAAACGAAACACGTACATGCTCGTTGCTTCTCCGGAAATGGGGTCAATGTAGGGAAAATGTGGAATAGAATTTTTCCTGACTTTTTCTTTAATTAGGGGATAGTTTTCATGGACAGTTTTTTGGGTTAAATCTCTAAGTAGGGTCTCTAATATAGTCCAGAAGCATGCGAAAAGGCGGTTATTTTGCTAACTCCTTTAAAAGGGGGCAATAGGGAGTAATATTCATGCGGGTTCCCTTCAAAAATAAATTTTAACATGGCTTCCTCTAACAATAGGCAGTATCTCTTAGAATCATGAACAAGCATACGTGTATGGTTCACACCCTGAGTGTGGGGGGTCCACACGTCTCACAGACAATTATACACACCGCATACATTCGTAATTCCGAAGCTTCGTTATTCCGAAGGTTCGTTATTCCGAAGGTTCGTAATTCCGAAGCTTCGTTATTCCGAAGGTTCGTTATTCCGAAGGTTCGTAATTCCGAAGATTCGTTAATCTGAAAACGAAATGAGGTTTGTAATTCTGAAGGTTCGTTAGTCCGAAAATGAAATGATTGACGAACCTTGTTTCGTTTTCGGAACAACAAACTTTATTTCGTTTTCGGACTAACGAACCTTCGGAACATCGAACATAATTTTGTTTTCGGATTATCGAACCTTCGGAATAAGAAACCTTCAGAATAACGCCACTGATGTTCGGATTAACAAACCCTTTTACGTTTTAGGATTAAAGAACATCGAGGTACAGGCAATTCACGTGTTTCGGAATTACGAAGTGTAACCAAAAATCGATTAGAACGTGTACTTTACGCGCAGACAGGTCAATAGTTCGTTATACAGGGTGTCCCCCCCAAAAAAGCGGTAAGATAAAATGCAAATGGCCATTCACAGCATGCACCCCTCCTCCCAAATAAAATGTCCTTTTAATAAGGCAGCTTTTGTAATATAAAATATCAATTAGTGTGAAATTTCTTTCGTCTCGATCCATTGCTTTTGAACAGAGAGTCTATTATGTAACAGCAGAGCATTACATCCCATTCCAAGTTGGAAGATTATGCATGCAAAAGCAAACACAAGCATTTCAAATCTAATGATTATTATTTTTTTTACTAATTTCATCAAATCTACTGAACTTCACTTGAAACCGTATCTCAATGATGATTATAGTTTGGTCTTGATAGGCACATTGTTCCCCTGGGGCCCGTTGCAGAAAGAGTTGCATTTAAACGCAAGTCAAAAAATCAATCGCAATTCCCAAATGCGCGCTGTTGATTGGTTGAAAATCAAGTTGCGCGTGATTTTTAGAGTTGCGATTGTTTGCAACTCTTTCTGCAACGGGCCCCAGGGGCCTGGTCTTGATAGGGTTAATTAAGTATAAAAACATGTTAGCAATTATTATGTGATGAATTAGAGGGACATAGAGGGAATTAGAGGGCGGTAAGTTGTAGTATTAGGCATCATTCAATCAATGCACTCTTTTCTCTTTCTTTTGACAACAAGCAGATGTAACAGAGCAAAGAATAGCTTGACATTAAACTGTCAAAACCAAGTTTGTGCAGATAAAAGCAATTAATAACGCGATGGCGAAACGGCTCATGATCAAAAGATTTGATGAGAACAAAAACAAAACAAAAAACAGAACACACACACATTCACAAAACAATAATGAATCCATACTTTCTCAGACGGCAATTGCATTATGTACATTTAATCTGTGTAAACTTAGTTTATATTAAATTTTCAAACATTCGTAACTTTTTGTGTACTTTCTTAAAGGTCAAGTCCAACCAAAGAGAAAATGTTGATTTGAATAAATAGAGAAAACCAAACTAGCATAACGCTGAAAATTTTATCAAAATCGGATGTAAAATAAGAAAGCTGTGACATTTAAAATATTTTCCCCCAAAACAGTCTCCTCATGTACATACCGACCAGACCGTGCATACATGTATTACTCTTTCATAAAATCAAGCGAAATTTAAAATGTCATAACTTTCTTATTTTTCATCCGATTTCATTTTAGCTAATATGTTTGCTGGATTTTTCTCTTTTTATTCAAATAAACTATTTGCTGAGATGGACTTGTCCTCTAAATGCATTTGATGCCAAAGGAAAGAAATTCTTCAACTTTCAAATGCCTCACTTACAATGCTTTTATACAGGTTCAGGTTTTTCTGAGACGCACTGTAGCCTATATTTCGTGGAATCTGCTACTAGGAATGTGTACGGGAATGTTTGTCAATTTCATCTTGCTATGAGGGGCCCTGCTTCACTCATTTTTCGGGAACGGATTTGGGCCTTTAAAACATATCTTGGAGAAGAAAAAAAAGTATCGGAGACGTCTTCCATGGGGGTTGGGGTGGGGGGGGGCTTTCGGGGCCTAGGCCCCCGGGTAGGTGAAAAGGGGATTAGTCTATATGTTATTATGTAATTTCAGAAAGGGTGAGAAAAATGTTACCTTTGATAATTATTTGCAATTAAAAAAAATTATTTCATCTTGTAATGTTTTGTGATACATACATGATTTGTATGATCATGAATGTATTGAAATAAAAAAGTATTAAAAAAAATCCTTAAAGAAGTTGTCACGTGGTGATTGCCCTTTTTGTTATTGTTATAGAACCCCATTGTCTCGTATTATTTGACCCTTTGACCTCTCGATGACATTATAAACTCGCTATATCCTGATCATATTTTACACACACCGCGGACTATCAGACCCGCGGTCTATCAGACCCGCGGACTAATGGACCCGCGATCTATCAGACCCTCGGACTTTCGGGCTGTAACAGTTTTGAATTAATGAGTCCACTCTTCAAACAGTCGACTCATGAATAAAATAGCGTATCTAACCATGGTAACAGGCATCAATTTAGCGCACTGTGACAAAAACAGGCATTGGCATTGCATATTTTTTATACACATATTTATACAGGAAATCTGCATAAACCATGGATTCAACCGTTGGTTTTCAAAACCACCTTTGTGAATTCGGACCTATATTTGTGAGATAAGTGTTCAATGGTTTCCTTTATAGTTAAAAGTGTGGAAAGTGGAAACTTGTATTTTCTTATTCTTTTAATATGTACATGTAAATGTATGGAACATTGTTTTTTTTATATGTTGATGCTTTTCACTGAAAGTCATACAATGTGAGGTACTGGAAAGAAAGGAATTGTCATTTCAGAAATCAGAATTCTTGGGACTTTTATACAGAGCGTCCCACAAAAATGAAACTGAGAATTAGCAATGATTTATCATAACTTAATCTAGTGCTGCAAGTCAGGCGGCATGTTCGGGTTCGGATCGGTTCGGCAGGGTTCGGCAATTTTTTTCCGAACTTTGGTTCGGTTCGGGGTTCGGCAATGAATGCCAAATTAAATTTAACATATAAAAAATAAAGATCGCCGACCTTCAAACAAGTAATCTCGTGCATGATCCGTCATGTATTAATAATAAATTTTGTTTCTAAAAAGAATAGTTAAGATAATTGTTGAACTTTCTTTTGTTTTAATTAACAAAAATAAATCATTTCTACTTTCATTTTTGAAATGAAAATAAAAAAAAAAATATAAAGAAAAAAATATTGATAACGAGAGAATCAGGACAGAAACAGAATTACAAAGATCAGAATATTTTTTCACGATTATTTCATGTAGATATGATCATGATCGATTACGATGTGATTGCCAACGCAGCTTCTCAAATTGGAAAGTGTTGATCGGGAATGTCGAAATAGTAGACAAACAACCTCCACTCAACTGTTATTATACCGGTAAAATTCACATTCCAAAGAATATGAGTGTTTTAGAAAGTCCCCATTTTCTGAAAAGTGGTAAAATCTGGTCAATGAATTACTTAAAAGATAAAATATCAGTCCATTCTTGGTCCAGAAAGATCGACGCTACGTGACTTCAAACATATTTCTAACACGAAAATGAGTACATGGGACTGTACTGTGTATTTTAGTGTTGTGAAATCACTCGGTGTTGATCGTCAGAACTAAGACGGAACTGATAATTTATCATTTCATTTTCAGTAATTGGCCAGATTAAACCACTTTTAAGAAAATATTGACAATGGAAAAACGTTTCAAGTTTGGAATACGAATTTTACCTGTATAATAGCGACCGAGAGCAGGTTGTTTGGACTTCCTGTTTCAACTTTCCTTACCAACCATTTCCGGAACATCGATCAGGGAACATGCGTTGATTTGGTTTGAATTTTTATCTTTTTTGTTTTTTTTTCACCCTCATTCCTTCATCTCTTATTTATTTATCTTTTATATTAATATAGAAATTTCAGAAGGTGGAATATATATACTTTACCATTACTTTGTCAGTCACAAGGAATTAATTTATGTCTTTTCAATTAAATGTACATCCCATTACAGCAATACGTAATTCAACTACACTTTTTAACTGAGTTAAGCTTAAAATGACCCCACATTTTATAAGGAAAAAATATATTCATGTTTAAGCCTGGGACGATTGTCATTATTACCATTCGATTATTTCCTGGAAAAATAATTGAATGATTCGATTGTTCGTCGGGAATCACGTCTTTTAAGTCACAATAGTTGTCCTACTTTATAGTGACCCCCCCCCTGAAGAAATCTCCATCAAAGTCACATGTTTAGCATAAATGAGGCCCTTTTCCCCCCCTTCTCCATGATTTTTTTATATCAAAAGAAACTTCATGAAATGAGATTAAATCTTTCAGTTTATTGTTCCAATGAAAATCTTTCCTAAATCAATACTGGTACCCTGGTATTATGCATTCATCCCTCCAAGTGCCACACCCCTGCATATAAATGAATCAGCCCCGCCGAGTCCAAAGACGTAAACAACTCATTCATGAAGTATATTCTTTGAGACTGAGCCCAGGTGGAGCATTTCACTTGAAAATTTTCTTACCTTGCCCACACCATGTCCCCGCCTCCACTTGTGGCACTGCCCACGATGCTACACATGTATTAAAAAAAATATTTCATTTGAAATACCTTTCAAAATAACGATTTTTTTATCATTTGCACCTACATGTATAACTGGGTCTATTTTTGGAGACTAGTCGAGAAAGTACTGGTGAAGGCGGGCGCGTGTTGGAATGTAGTTTTCATTGGTTGAGGGGGATATAAAAAAGGTTGCATTGTTCTGAAACATGAAAGAAATTCTCCGGCTCCCACCCCCTATCCTTCCCCCCTATCCTTCCCTCTCTCTTTCCCTCACACGCACACACACACACAGATGGGGGAGGGGTCAATTTATTTCTGAAGTCATGACCTTTCCTGATAAGGGAACCACATACCTTCCGCTTCTTTGTTTCCCAAAGTTTCATTGGCTATCCGAAGGTCCAATCAGCTCAAGTGAGCTAGTTATGTGTTTACTTATTATTGTGCACGCACACAATGACTTATTTTGTGTATGAGGGCAAGGTCGGGTGGGATTAACATTTTCGGAGCGCTATCATGTTGGTATGTAACTGTGAATGTGATACAATCATTGATAATTTTTGAAACATTACCTCGGTAACATAATTTTTAAACCTGTAAAAACAGCTGTCATCATTGTTTTCTTGTCATTTTATTTTTATTACTTGGGTATTAGAGTTATCCCAACGTCATAATCGGGATCTGCCGAACATTCGATTAGTGTAAATTTTGCTAATCGATTGGTGATTGGCGGCATGCCAATCGAACCATTCGATCAATCGATATTTACTCCCAGGCCTATTCATGTTTATAAAAAAATTGAAAATGATAAAAATTTAATCAAACACGAGACCGAAACTGTCATACTTTGTCATTTACGAGGAATGAATTTATGTCTGGTTCTTTTTCTTTATTAAATACAAAATGATTAGGTCCGATTACGATCACGATCGATTACGGCAATACGTAATTACACCACACATTTATACCGAGTTTAGCTTCAAAATGCCCCCTCATTTTATCAAGAAAAAATATATTTATGTTAATAAAATATTCTTAAGTTGATAACAGTTCAATCAAAGACAAGATGGGAGCTATCATAGTGGATTTTAAAAATATATTGAGTGGAATTCTCTTTGTGCACAATCACTAACCAATATATATTTTATTAATTTTATACTTAAATCTATTTAGTCATCGCATTCACGCATTGCATACAAACATACTTTTTTTTACCGAACTTCCGAACCAGGCCTTTGAGTTCGGTTCGGTCCGGTTCGGAAGTGCCAAGTTCGGCGAACTTCCGTTCGGTTCGGCGGTTCGGCTGCAGCACTAACTTAATCACATATACAATAGACAAATGACCTACCATTGTAAAGCTTAAAATCCCCTCTTTCAGCTGGTATACCATACAAGATTTCTCATCCGTGCATAAGTGAATAAAAACAGTTTGAAGAAAGGGCATCAAAAAGTCATATGGCAGTTGTGAAACAACTAGTAACAGGGGAACAGCGTATAAATATGGTCTATATTTCATTTTACTACCAGTATTTTGTGTTTTGCAGATGTGACAGGGTATGATAACCATACATAGGTGTGGGAGTTCAGATTTTTAATTTTATCTGAGTTCAGATTTTTTTTCAGTTTAATTTCAGTTTATTTCAGGTTTCCTCTGAACAAAAACTGTGGGAGCTCTTTCTGTTTCAGTTTTTTTTCAACACTTCAACAGCTTTTTTCAGATCTTTTTATTTGTTACCACTCACACCCCTGACGACACTTTTGTACAACAGAGTGTGTACGCAGCAAAGACCAGAATTAGTATTCAGAGCTGCCAACCATGAAGAAAACTTTATGAAAAAAATGGTGGAAAAGGAAAGTATAAAAGGGTATCAAAAACAGTATGATTTCATGGAGAAAGAGGGAGTATCCTGAAATGAAATACAGAGTAGCACTTCCTGTTCCTGTTGCAGAAAAGTTATTACTATGGTAACTTTACCATCCAATGTCATCCTCCGTGGTCATAGCACTCCACAGCCAATCAAAACTGGAAGTAATCACTTGATGGACGCGTTTGACACCATTGAAGTAACCTTCTGCAACGGGGTCCTGGCGAGGACAAGTGGAAAAAAAATCTTGATCACCTATTGATTTTAAAATAGATTAAACAGGTATAACACTATTGATAGCCCTATTGGATCTCATGCTCTTCTCAAACTGAGCCCAGAAGAGTTCTTGACCATCTTCATCATCTGTCCAGAGCATGTAAGGTTTGTTCTTACTCAGGAACAACCGAACTAGGTACGGAAGGTCAGCATCCCGGATGTCCTCAAGGAAAATCAGGATGACCATGTCCAGTTTGGTATCGTTGATTTGTTCCAGGGCGATGCGCAACTTGGTCAAGAACCATGCATCATTTATACAGTTATAGCTGATCAAGAGGACTGTCTTGAAGCTGTTATCAACAACATAGTGAAGAGCATTGAAGTAGAACATCGCAATGTTGAGGTCATTGTCACCAAAGGCCACCTTTTGGAGATGTGGAAACCTTTCCTGCAGAACTGGCTTCAGGATGCCGTCAACCCATTCCTGGTCGTCTTCGTTATACATAATGTTTAGCTGGTATTCGTAGTCCTGCGCATCAAATTCATGGTTGATTTCTTCGTAGCCACAGATGGCTAGCTTCAGGAGGAAGAACTTGTAGTTCAGCCACCATCGCTGCCGGTAAGTCACCAGGCCAATCACCAATACCACAAGACCTGAAAGGGATACACTAGTGATCATCACAAAGTCTAGTCCACAATATTTGTCTGGGTTAAATGTTAGTATAGGTGAATCCACCTCTGCTTTGATTGATGTTAGTGAGCAGAGAGTTTGCTTTGGACGCCTGAGTTCAATGTTGCCAGAACGAAGCCATTTCACAAACCAACTCAGTTGGCAAGTACAGGAGAATGGATTTCCAGCTGCATCTATTCTCAGTGTCGTATTCGTTGGGAAGGACGTCATAGGTTCTATGGTGGTAATTCTGTTTTGTTGGATGAACAGACTGTGCAAAGAGGTGGTTTCCTTGAACAATGTTCCTGGAATGGTCTCAAGTTTATTATTGCCTAAGAACAGAACAGCAAGGTGGTGTTGCCTTTGAAGCAGGGACTCGGGCACCTTCGTAATCGCATTGTCCCGGACGTCCAGAGTTGTGAGGGCAGTCAGGCTATCAAAGACACCACAGCTCAGAACTGATATTGTACACTGAGACAGGTAAAGAACCCTGAGTTTTTTCATTGGGTTGAATGTACCTGGTGCTAATATGTCAAACTGATTTTGTCTCAGGTCCAAAACTTTCAGTGAATTTAATCCCCAAAAGAGGGTCCTATTTTTCTTAGCATTGTGTATATCTGCACTTTTCAAGCTGCAGTCTCGCATGATTAGCCTATTGAGCGATGAAGCATTTGTAAATTGCCTCAAAGTGGTCATTTTTAATGGAGCAAAGGACAAATCCAACACTTGCAGATGTCCCAGGTAGCGAAAAGCGCTGTTGATGAGTTGCTGATACTCGTTGGTGAGATGCAGCTCTCGAAGATGTCTCAAGTTGATAAAAGAGTATGGGGAGTACGACTGAGAGATGTCATTGTTGGACATGTTCAGAATTTGAAGATTTGTGAAACTCCACATAAAGAACCTTCTTATCGTTTTGAATTTGTTAAAAGACAGGTCTATATATTCTACTGAAGGAATTGTCACGTTACTCCTAGGAATTTCTTCTATATTATTATGTGCTAAGTTGAGGTGGGAGAGTGAGGATAAGCCTGATACTAAATCAATAAATATTCTTGCAATCTGATTACCATTCAGCTTAAGTGTGGATAACATGTGCAGGCAGGAGAATGTCTTCAAGCTCAGAGCTGTCAAGAGATTAAAAGACAAATCCAAATCAATTAGGTTGTCCAATCCAAAGAATGATTTACTAGATAAACTGGCAACTCTGCTGTTGTGAAGCAAAATAGTTTTTGTCTGATTGAACCCCCAAAACGCATAATCAGGTAAATGGCGTATTTTGTTTGCTTTCATGAGTATCATAGATATTGGCCCGTTAACTAGAGCAATGTGAGATTTGTTCTGTGAAATTATATTTTCAATATTGCAAGAACTTAATTCTAGATGTGTAATAGCACTTCTCCCTAAAACCGCAGATGGGGTAAAGTTTTGAAAATTGTTCTTTGACAGCGACATCCATTTCACTGTATTTAAAGTGGAGAATACCTTGAAAGGAAGAGTATGTAAGGCGTTTCTTCCAAGATAAAGTCTTTCCAGTGAGCAGTTCTGTAGCGGTTCAAAGTCAAGGGCATCAAGGAAAGCGATTCTATTCTGAGATACATCAAGGGTTGTGATGCTGTTGGACCAAGGAAGTGCACTGCGTGGGAAAGAAACCAATCTGTTTTTGCCGAGAATTAGTATAGAGAGGAAACGGTTTTCACGGAACAACCCTGAGGGTAGAGAATCCAATCTGTTGTGTTTTAGAGATAATTTCCTGAGATGGCTCAGAGGCTCAAAGGCACCATGTTCTATCGTCAACAGAACATTGTGTTCAAGTCCTAAGGAAGTGATATTTGGAAGATTTGCAAACGAACCATTAAACAATGTTGGTATTGTATTGAAGGAGAGATCGACCGTTACTGCATTGGGTGGAAGATCCTGAGGAACAGATTTCAGGTGTAGGTGAGTGCAGATGGCTTTTGTTCCAAGGTGTGTATTCTTGAGGATGCATCCTTTGGTCGACTCAGAGCTGAGACTTCCTGAAACATCCTTGACAGGCCACTCGGCCAAAAGCAGGGACATGGTAAAGAGCAGTATCCCCAGACGGGAGGAAACTTTTGAGGCGTTCATGGTGGCATAAAAAGCTAGCATGATTGCGATCTCGAAGATTTCACAAATTAACGATCCTAGCCTTCAGGCAGTGCTTTAAAACTATTTTCACAAGTACAAAATCAGCATCTCCTTTTTGGTTTCAGAAAAGCCAAAGCTGCATGTATGTGTACAATGACAAACTGCAGGTTGGAAGTGTCTTCCAAATTGCGATGTCACCACTGCAAAAGTAAATGTCGTAATCACTTTAAATTGCTAGAAGAGAGTCAGGAATCTTGCCTCGTCCATAGACCTCCTCCCCTTGAAAGGTTGTCCGTAGCGACATTTGCTGCTGAATAATCATCTCATCTTCATTGTCGACATGAAGAACAATGCAGCTGCAAAATTGATGTGTTATGCTCCTGTGCAGATATGACTTAAAACAGTCTGAAGCAAATTTAAGGATTGCAAAGAAGAAGTTGCAAGGGACAGATCATTACGCAAATCAATGATTTCATCAGTGTATTGATAGCAGACTGATGAATAGAGTCAGAGTTTCTGGAGCTGGAATGCAACTTAAAACCACAAAATCATAGTTTGATAACCGAGTGTCCAAGGTCAGGTAGCACATGATAACAATGGGATTGTTAATCACTCTGAAATACATGTACATAACTTGAAGGTTGCAACCTAATTGTGCTTTTATAAGAAAACAATAAGTAGTAATGAGTCTATTTTATAGCTGTTCTACTTTCAATTTCAGGTCTGTTAGTAATAAAAATCATATTTTTTGAAAGAAAACTTTGACATGCTTTGATAACTGGATAAATTTATTACCAGGATGCAGGGTTTTAATGTTTCACTTCCTTTAATAAAGCAAACATGTTCTGAGTACTCAAATCAATAAAGATGAATGGTATTCTATTTCTTGAGTTTTTCCTACCTTCTCTCTTTTTTTATCTTTTCTTTCCCTAAAGCAACCACTAGTTGAACTGTATGAAATAAAAAAAAATTAGTGGGTGTATTTAGCATTTTAGCAGGAAATAATTGGTTTTATTTGCCCCCAAAAATTATTTTTTTCCCTTTTTATATGAAACAACAGTCTTTTGAATCTTGAATATGCTGATTATGTAAAGATATTGTTTTGTACACGTAGTATCATGATATAACATACAGATATCCAATCACTATATTTTTTAGATAGTTGTTCAATGTTTCCTTTAAAAGTGTGGAAAGTGGAAACTCATGTTTTCTTAATGTATGGAACATTGTTTTTTGATATGTTGTTGCTTTTCACTGAAAGTCATACAATATGCTGTACATATCGTCGCACGCACCACGAACCGACCTCTCTGCGCACTTCTATGCGAAAGTTACTTTTGCAGAAAACGCATATAAAGAAAAGTTTTTTTTAAACCAGCAATAAGTGCACCTACTAGGAGTGCAAATTATTTACCAGTGTCTTCGTTAAAAAGTTCAGGTTCCAAAGTTTCATCCCGTATCTTTATATTTTCTTAAAGTTAATTATTTACTCCACAGTGGGCAACGTAACAGAGAGGACGGTTCGTGGAATAGATAAAGTTCGCTGAACTTTAGCATTGAAGTGCGCAGAGAGGACGGTTCGTGGTGTGTGCGACGATATATAGAACACGGGGGCGCAAGGTATTTTCATTTTAGAAATCAGAATTCTTGGGACTTTAGTATACAGCACACCCCACAAAAAACAAAACCAAGATTAAGCAATGATTTATCATAATTTAATCACATATACAATAGACAAAAATGACCTACCGTTGTAAAGCTTAGAATCTCCTCTTTCAGCTGGTATAACATACAAGATTTCTCATCAGTGCATGAGTGAATAAAAACAATTTGAAGAAAGGATATGAAAAAGTCATTTGGTGGGGGATATCAATATGTCAAAAAGAAAATCACATGCCTAATAGTTCAATATTTGCTCTTTAATATGATAATGATGGCTAAATCGCAGAAAATTATCAAGAAATAACAAAGATATATTTTCTTCGATACATTGCTTGTATTTCCATAATTTCAATTATATGCATGTAGTACATGTTTTCACCGGTTTCACACCTAAGTTACACATGGTATAAGAAAAGACTTTATGCATTACTGATTGTCAACAAACAGGGTGTGGAGTAAGGCTGAAAGCTATCCTGTGAAACCTGTTCATTTCATTTAATTATTGGAATTCAAGCCTTCTTTCAAATAAACAGAACTTTGTTATTTCTTGGCCGTTTTCTGTAATTGAGGTATCGAATTAAAAAGCAGATATTGAAATTTTTTAATGTTATTTTCTTTTTGAAACTCGGATACTGCCCGCCAAGTGACTTTTTGGTTTCCTTTCTCCAAATTGTTCTTGCTCTCTCATTCATGAACGAGGAATAATCTTAGTTAATTCAAATGAAAGAGCAGACTCTAAGCTTAACAATGATAGGTCATTTGTCTATTTCATTTGCAGTTGTGGGACACCCTGTATTGACTGTACATCTGCCCAGAATTGATTGATGACTGGGATCCCACCAAATGTAGACATGATACAATAACAATATAGATGTGTACATGTATAACAAGTTTACTATTGGCCAATCAAATTCGGTTATTTCAATAGCTTTAAACTATTATTGCTCATTTGTTATTATAACAAGTTTTATGAAACCAGGTCCAAATGTTAGTAGGACATTGAAAGTGACTCTCATTGAAAGTAATTTAATTATTGCGTCCATATCCAGAGACTTTCAATTGGTAATTTAGCTGTTTCAGACGCTCATAGAAATAAACAAAGCTCTTAACAAGAAGATCTAGGGGAAAGGTTGAACAATATGAGATAAGCAATAAAAGAAATTATGAAGTGTTGCAGAAATTGGTACTGGTAGTAACTATACCCCTAGGGACTTCATATTGGCTGTGTTGGTGACTGATGTCATAGTGATGTACAAGTAACGCAAGGACTACTATTTACTCAGATATGTAAAAAAAATTGTTATTTCTTTTTCAAAAGTTTAACTTCAAATTATATTTTTCTTTCATGAAGACATAAAAGAAAGTGCTACCTTATTAGTTACCTGTATGTTTTGATCACTACCCCTGGGGAATAGGTACTCAATGGAAAATCATAAATCCCTGATAAAGTACTTGGCCTTTGGGACAGTTGTCCCTACCACTTGTCAAAATTGAATAGGTATCTAGATTTAAAAACAGCCGTAAATTTCTTGTTGCTTGTTGTATTTCTTTCAAACTTTCACCATTCTGTTTTACTTTGTATTTTCTCCTCTCTCACACAACAAGTTATGACCAAGGTTGGATTCCACTTTAAAATAAGTTTGTTTTTTATATGTGGTCTTTTATTAAACATTGCTGTCATGTCTGCCGCACTGCCAATACTACCCCATCTATGGCATGTCAGCGCTAGTCTGAAGAAGCCTGCAGAAACGAGTAGGCGAAAGCTCACAAGGTAAAAACTAAATTGATTGTGAAAAGCTGAAAAATTGTTTTCTTTTTATTTTCATTTTTATTGCTCATAGGAATCTGTCAAAGAGGGCGCCCCACCAAACTTCAAGGAGAAAGAACTGCCCAATGTAACGAGATCGTGGAAGAGTTACATGGACAGGCTTCTGATACAGGACTTCCAGGCCGCTACTCTCCAGGTGATGGATTCGCCGTATGATGAGGAGTAAGTTGTGGAGTGGTTCACGGTGTCAGTTGACGTTGCAGAAGCAATGGAAAAGAGGGTAGTTGTGGTGGGAAGAGTTATGTTGATGGTGGTGTCCGGTTTATGTTTGCAGCATTGTTGATGTTGAAGGTAGTGATGGCTGTCGTGATTGTGGGAACTGATTGTGGTGGTGATGGTGATGATGATGATGGTGATGATGATGATGATGATGATGATGATGGTGGTGATGATGGTGATGATGATGATGATGATGATGATGATGATGATGATGATGATGATGATGATGATGACGATGATGGTGGTGATGATGATGATGATGATGGTGATGATGATGATGATGATGATGATGATGATGATGATGATGATGATGATGATGATGGTGATGATGATGATGATGATGATGATGATGATGATGATGATGATGATGACGATGATGGTGGTGATGATGATGATGATGATGGTGATGATGATGATGATGATGATGATGATGATGATGATGATGATGATGGTGGTGATGATGGTGATGATGATGATGATGGTGATGATGATGATGATGATGATGGTGATGATGATGATGATGATGATGGTGGTGATGATGGTGATGATGATGATGATGATGATGATGATGATGATGATGATGATGATGGTGGTGGTGATGATGGTGATGATGATGGTGGTGATGATGGTGATGATGATGATGATGGTGATGATGATGATGATGATGGTGGTGATGATGGTGATGATGATGATGATGATGATGGTGGTGGTGGGGGTTGTGGTGGTGATGATGATGATAATGTTGATGAGGATGATGATGATGATGATGATGATGATGATGATGATGATGATGATGATGATGGTGGTGATGATCATCGTTATGGTGGTGATGGTGAAGGTTATGATAATGATGATAGTGGCGTTAGTGTTGTTTGGACAATGTTTTGAAAGCATTGATCATGTAGAGGAAGAATGTGATGGAAAGTAGTTATGACTGTGGTGGAGGTGAAGCTTACAATGGTGATGATGGTGGTAATAATAATAATAATGATAATGGTGATTGTGGTGATGGTGTGGTGGTTATGATAGTGATGATGATGGTGGTGATGGTGGTGGTGATAGTGATGATGATGGTGGTGATGGTGGTGGTGATAGTGATGATGGTGGTGATGGTGATGGTGGTGGTGATAGTGATGATGATGGTGGTGATGGTGGTGGTGATAGTGATGATGATGATGGTGGTGATGGTGGTGGTGATAGTGATGATGGTGGTGATGGTGATGGTGGTGGTGATAGTGAAGATGATGGTGGTGATAGTGAAGATGATGGTGGTGGTGGTGGTGATAGTGATGATGATGGTGGTGATGGTTGTGGTGGTGGTGATAGTGATGATGATGGTGGTGATGGTGTGGTGGTTATGATAGTGATGATGATGGTGGTGATGGTGGTGGTGATAGTGATGATGATGGTGGTGGTGGTGGTGATAGTGATGATGATGGTGGTGGTGGTGGTGGTGATAGTGATGATGATGATGGTGATGGTGGTGATAGTGGTGGTGATGGTGGTGATGGTGGTAGTGGTGATGGTGGTGGTGATAGTGGTGGTGATGGTGGTAGTGGTGATGGTGGTGGTGATAGTGGTGGTGATGGTGGTAATGGTGTGATGGTTATGATAGTGATGATGATGGTGGTGGTGGTGGTGATAGTGATGATGATGGTGGTAATGGTGTGATGGTTATGATAGTGATGATGATGGTGGTGATGGTGGTGATGGTGGTAGTGGTGATGGTGTGGTGGTTATGATAGTGATGATGATGGTGGTGATGTTGTTTGAATAATGTTTCTAGTAACATCGTCGATGTTGATGATGGCATTGATGGTAATGATGATCAAAATAGGAATAGAGATGCTGCAGTGACTGCATAGAGATTGTAAAATAACTTGTGACGGTGGTGGAAAGAGTAGAAGAAATTATTGGTAATAATAATAATAAACAGTTCTTGTATAGTGCATATCACAATTATGAATAATGTCTCTATGCGCTTCCAAAGGACTTGGATATTATTACCCCAGCTGTAGCTTGGCAGCCGTAATTACTATGATTACAGCACACACGCATTTCAAGGAATAAATTCCTGCCAGGTACCCATGCATTCACCTCACCTGGGTTGAGTGCAGCACAATGTGGATAAATTTCTTGCTGAAGGAAATTACGCCATGGCTACGCCACAACCCCCTGTTTCAAAGTCCGGAGACTAATCCACTGGGCTAGGGGTATTGCTATTTTCAGGGGAGTGGGATGATGAGGATTATGGTGGGGGATACATGTATTAAAATGATGGTGCTGGTTACTATTGAAAATCTCCTCTTTTCCTATGATATAGGACCGCAGAACAGATGCCGGCAGAAGTCTACGAATTCCCCAACGGATACAACAGAGAGTTTGGTGCCGAGAGATACCGCATTCCAGAAAAGCTCTTTGACACATCCCTCGTCAAGGTAACGTTGGTAACATAATCGCTACTGTATGAGTGTACATCAAATTTGCAACAGTATAGAGATTCACTCCTGTGGGGTGTTTCACAAAAATTGTAGTACAACTTAGAGTTGACTTAAATAAAAGGCATGACCACATTGGTAAGATTATGCGAGGACGCGCACTACTGCATATTGGTCAATAAGATTGCATGTTACATATCATGTACGCAATGGCATATAAGTGTGACTTCATTCATACTTAAATCTTTGTGAAACACCCCCAGGCCTCAACATACATGTCCCTTTTTCATGAAACTTGTTATCGATGAGCAAGTTATAAGCTACTGTGATAGACTGATATAAATACAACCTTGCAATGTGATTGGCCGAGTGTGACTTTTTGATAGTGGTCATAATATTCTTTGCTGTGAGAGGAGAGGTGTAGGCCCCACACAGACACCATAGGTGGGGATCCCATGGGAGGGTTTTGGTGCCTCCCCCCCCCTGTCTTCAAACTATTAATTTTGTTCAGAAGCCTACGGAAAAGCCTACGGTCTTGTCTTGTCTCAACCCCCCCCCCCCCCGGGAAAAAAAAAATTGAAGAATGTAATAATGCATATTGTAAGTGAGGCAGTTACCATGCCCTTTGGGCTAGGGCATTGAGTCAAGTCTTGTTTGTGGGTGCATCGTGGTCTAGTGGTTCTGACTCTTGCTTTTTAAACAGACTGAGGGTCGTGGGTTCGATACCTAGCCATGGCGTGCTTTCCTTCAGCAAGAAATTTATCTACACTGTGCTGCACTCTACCCAGGTCAGGTAATTGGATACCGGCCGAGAGTAATTCCTCAAAAGGCTTTGCGCACCATAATCGGTAGACCAGCTTAGCCGGGGTAATATAGGAGCGCTTTGAGCACCTAGCAAGGTGGATACATGCGCTATACAAATCCTTTATTATTATTTGAGCAAAAACGTTTTTTAAAAAGCCTCCTGCCGCAATCTGATTTTCGTTTATCTGATGGGGGCTGTTCATAAAGTTGTTCATAAGTTAAGAGTGACTGGAGACCCTTTCTTGTGGTAAATGATATTCATTTGGGATTACGTAGCTCATAAAAAAGGTTCACCAGTCGTTCTTAAAGTCTCTCTTAACTTCAATACAAACAGCTTTATGGAACACCCACCAGATATACATGTAAGATCAATATGTAGTCTACAATATTCTTTATGTTATTTTGTTTTGATTTCTGTATTTTTTCTCTCTCTCCTTCCTCCTTTCTTTCTTATTTTTTTCCTTCTCTTTCTCCTTTTTTTCTTCTTCTTCTTCCACTTCTTCTCCTCTTTCTCCTCCTTCTTCTTCTCCTTTTATTTTCCTTCTCCTGTTTCTTCTCCTCCTTTTTCTTTTTCTTCTTCTCCTCCTCCTCCTTTTTCTTTCCCTTTTTCCTCTTTTCCATCTTCTTTCAAACCTTCTTCCTCCTCTCTCTAATCCTCATATCTTTATGCTTCTTTGTCCTACCATTCTTTTCTTCTTCATCCTTCTTATTCAACCCATCTTATTCTTCATCTTTCTCTTTCCTTATTTCTCTTTCCATTTCTTCACCCTTCTTACTCTCCTCCTTCCTTTCGTATTTCCTATCTAGGGTGCTGATGGTAATAGTATGCTAAGTATGAGCCACGTCGTAACCACTAGCGTGGGACTATGTGATGTCGATATCAGAGGGGTAAGTAGGCCTATACATCTCTACAGTATACATGATATGCTTAGGTATACCCAATTAAGCTTTTTCGGTATTGATATTTTCAATACCGGTATTACTAATAGCTTCAATACCGGTATACCGACTAATACCGAGTAAATTCCCAATTTATTGTGCAAACAGTGTCCAATGTTTGTTTAGCCCTGATATGGCCTCGGATAAAGAGGGGATGCTTGTGGTCAGCTGAGGAATGCTCAGCATGGTCCGTTCTCATTGACAAAAACTTTCTCTTTCTTTACCAAAAGTTATACGATCATGCTCTCTCCCCAACGAGAGCTGTGAATTACCTGTGCATGTGCGCAAAATTATCTCAGCAAGCACATGGTACGAAATCAATAAGTCAAGTTGCCAAATGCTACACCGCACAAACTCACTGCTACTTACTTTGCTAAACGTGTGTACATGCCCTAACTTCCAAGCACCAAAATTCCCTGCTAAAACTGTCAAGAATATATGCGTGATTTTCCCTTCACCGATCTGGCCCCACTCATTCACATTCAGATTCGCCCCTTTTGTTTACCACTCACATCAACACGTGTTCGTCGAAGGTTCGAAGTTTGTTGACCTCAAATTTTGACGTCTCGTACATAACTTTTCTTATAAATGTCCATTGTGTTGAACCCCCCCCCCCCCTTGTGAATCTGCACGTTGTCTACAAGTAACCCCCCCTAAACTTCTTATCCCCCGGCTGCCTCTTTCTCACTCATTTTTTCTTGCTTTTGTTTTTCTTTATCTCCCCAGCCCCTTAATTCTTCACTCTCTCTTTCCCATCGGCCCATTCTCTCCCCGTCACCACCCCTCTCTTACCACGAACAATCAACATCCTCCTCTTCTCCGAATCTCAATCTTCCCCTCTTTTTTGTCAATTTCATCTTTCACACATGCCAAATTTTAGTTGATCAACATCTTATCACGCCACGAGACCATCATACAATCAATCCAATAGTTTATTTTATTTTATTCATGACCGCACATGCACAAAACGGATACAACACCCATCACAAATCACACAAATATTCTCAGCCACTTTCTTCCATTTACGATCACTTCACAGATCAAAATAAACAAAGAGGGATGGCGTAACATTTTTTTTCCTGTTAATGTTATCAACATTTTCTGTCTTTTTTATTTTCATATTTAATTCATTTATTCATTAATGTATTTATTATTTTTTTTGGGGGGGGGTCAGACGATTTTTGTAGCAGGCTTATAGTATAAAAGTAAACTTGTCATAATTGAAACAATTCAAGAGCAGTCCGAGAAAAAAAAACTTGCATAAAGAAAAAACAAGTGTTAATCCCTGTGGTTTGTCTGTCAACGCCCCAAGCCAAGGTTGATACTTTGTTGAAGCCCGCAATACACCACGTGGTCAAAAGGCAGGCTAGGGAGTGTTTCAAAAAGAGTTTTGTCAGTGATTTTGTTTTTGTAGAGGGATGTTACAAGCTAGGAAACCCTCGCATGTGATTGGCGGAAAGCAAATCTGTTGTTGAAACCACTGAAAAAAACTCTTCATGAAATGCTCTCCGTCTCGGTCGACTTCGTTGTTTATACTGTAGCTGTGTACACGAGTGCATGGAGCTGAGCCGACATGCACCCCAGTATCATTAGCGGTGGGGCCGAGGCCTTATGCAGCGGCTAACGGAGCTCAGACAGTAGTTAAGGGGCGATGTATTCATTTCGAGGTTAGATTATTGGATTCTGATTTCATTAAATACGTTGAGAGAGCCAAAGAACTTATTGTTTTGGCTTAATTTTACTGTAAAAATACCCATAAACGACAATACAGAAGAAAATACCGGTATATTTTCAACTTTTGGTATGACGGTATTTCGGTATTGAAATTTCAACGGCGGTATCCATACCGGTATGACTTTCATACCGAACGGTATTACTAATACCAGTATATCGAAAAAGCTTATACCCAATTGCCTACTTGAACCAGGGGCCCGTAACACAAAACTTACCAATGATCGTAGAACATTTTTCTACGATTGATTCCATTGACTACAATGTACAATCAATTGTGAAAATCAAGCGTACGATCAATTGCTAACCTTTGTGTTACAGGACCCAGGTGTTCTATGTACAAAACCTATAGGAATCACAGAACTCGGTAGTCAACAGGTTAACCGACTATTGGGTGATCCCTGTACAACGTCTATAGGAATCACAGAACTTTGTATTTACCAGATTCATCCATTGCCTACTGGAACCAGGTGATCCCTGTACAAAGCATATGGGAATCACAGAACTCGGTAGTCAACAGATTAATCCATTGCCTACTGGAACCAGGTGATCTCTGTACAAAGCATATGGGAATCACAGAACTCGGTAGTCAACAGATTATTCATTGCCTACTGGAACCAGGTGATTCCGTTACAAAGCCTATAGGAATCACAGAACTCAGCATATAACAGGTTAACCTATTTCCAACTGGAACCGAGTGATATATGCACAAAGTCTATGTGAATCACAGAATTCAGTAATCAACAGATTAAGCCATTGTCTACTGGAACCAGGTGATTACTGTACAAAGCAGGTTAATTCATTGCCTACTGGAACCGAATCAATTAAGAAGGGGAATTTTTTTTTGTTATGTCATTATTTGTATTGTCATCATTCAATAGTTCTGTTTGGCTATTTTAAATGGTGAACAAATAATAGTAATAACAATTTGGGGAAAGTAAGAGTCTTATTACAGAGATGTGGGGGATTTACACTTTCATACTTTTTTCAAGTGCTTATGTATTGTTCTTTTCAATCAACAAAACAAGTAAAGCTATTGTAATGACCAGCTATCTATTGTTATCTTGCGATTGCATTTATTGATTTGTAGTCATGGGATTGATATTTACTTACCTCTTAATGTTGTAAATTTAGAATTCATACTTTGTTCCTATGTCAATTCAGCGGCGTTCCCAGGATTTTCCGAACGGGGTGCAAATTTTTTGGAGGATATTTTGTCAAGCAAAAAAAAATCTCTTCAACCACAAATGGATTTGGTATTAGAAAAAAAAATTGACGAGCAAAAAAAGAAAAAGGTCTTCAACCACAAATAAAGAATTTTGTATTAACAGAAAAAAAAATTGACCCCCCCCCCTTAGGTACGCTAGTGTCCTAGTTTTATTTACCTTCAATCTATAAGTTGTAAACCGCTTATAAACTGTATTGTATTAAGCGCTATATAAAAGCTTCATATTGTTATTATTATCATCATTATTTTATTAGTAATAGTAGTAGTATTAATTATACTCACAGAAAGTATGTTGAAGTTTGTGTTGGTCAATAAGAGTGATGTTAAAATAAATGTCAGTGCTATTTATTTGATGTTCTCTCTCCAGGCTCTCTTCAGCAATGTTATTGTGACAGGAGGTAATAGTTTATTACGAGGCTTCACCGACAGACTGCATAGGGATCTACAGAGCAAAATACCAGCTGTAAGTTTTCAATGAATACTGAATTGAAATTTTTTAGATCCTTGCACCCATTTCGCGGACCTTCTTGAAATGAATATTCTCTTTCGGCTTCATGTGACAAGTTTTGTGCTTTACATAAACTATGTCCATTTGACCACTTACGCAGACCCTTCCTGTATTGATTTTTGTCACATATGAATGAATGAATGAATGAAAAAACAGTAGTTTAATGATTACAATTGTAATGCACTCAAATGATCATGACTCAGGTTGCTCATGAAAGAGAGATGGTGAGATATTGGCTCGTATTCTGAAGTCAGGTTTATCTTTAATAGACCATGGTCTAAAATTATGGAAAGCCAAAAATGTCCAAAAATTTTCCTAACATTGTATGTTTCTGATGTTTAATGTGCTCTTTCCTAACTCGTGAATGGTGCCAAGCTATCTCATTTATCCTTCCGAAACCTTTAAAAATGATTTGAGAGAAAGCTCATACATTGAAGTTGTACTGTTGGAGATTAGTGCCACCATCGGCTCTCCATAGTTAAACCACAACTTTTAACCATGGTTTGATTAAAACCAGAGTTCAGAATACGGGCCATTGGGTTTAAGGTCCTGTCACACTGCTGCGTGCAAGGTCAACCGCACTGCCATTGTTAAATTGCCAATTTGTCTACTACCAACTCGTCCACTCACCACACGGTCTACCTTCATTAATAGTCCACATGTTCTGTCCATCAACATTTCATCCAACAACCATTTGGTCCACTCATCACTGTCTATTCACCAGCTCATCTCTAACCATTTCGTCTCATAACTGTAAAATTCATTTTGCACGATTAACACTTAGTCCAATTAGACCAAACGGTATAGGGACTAAATGGCTATTGGACCAACTGGCTATTAGACGAAATGGTGAGTGGACGAATTGGCAATTAGACCATGTGGATAGTGGACGAACTGATGGTAGGCCAAATGATAGTATAGGGTTCCCACATTCTTGGAAAATCCTGGAAAAATTTGTGGTCATGAAAAGTCAGGGCATTTGGAGAATTTGTGAAAAGTCATGGAATTGCATTTACTTCCTGGCTATGGCAGCTTTCCAGTTTGTTGTGTCTCGTAACTCTCATACACTGCTATTATAATCAATGTTCATGATTTCCGTTTTTCCCACTTTTGTGACATCCCAAATTCTACATAACTCCCGGGACGTCGTGGGAGGTCATGGAAAGCAGCAATTTAGTCACGGAAAAGTCATGGAATTCTGTTTTCAAACTTCTGTGGGAACCCTGTAGTAAACGAGTTGGCAGCTGGACGAATGGGCATTAGACGAATTGAAAATAAACCATTGACAGTATCTTGCACACAAGTCTGATTTGAACGCAGCAAAGTTTTAAACGTGCTCAAAACATTGGTTGTGGTTGAGTTGTGTGGGTAATTGCCTGCAACTCACCCGCAAGGCTTGCATGGAACGATGTGACAGGACTTAAAGAAGAATGTTAATTATTATGTAATATGGCCCTCTTGCCTTGATTGTTGAAGGTTAGGGGTGAAGAGGATTAAAAAGGAAGGGGAGGAAGTGGAGAAGAATTTTTTTTAAAGGAGGGAAATGGAAAAAAAAAATTATAGAAAAGTTAAAGGAGAGAAGATTAAAAGAATAAGAAGAAATATGGCAACTTCTCATAATTTTTCATGAAGGATACATTAATTCTATCATATTTGATTATTCAGAATATGAAACTAAAATTGATCTATTTGTATGACTCCCTTCTCTATGATATCTTTTGATTGGTCAATTCTCTTGAATTGTCATGAATCCATTCTCTGTCGTATCATTTGATTGGTCAGAATATGAAACTAAAATTGATCTATTTTTATGATTCCCTTTTCTGTGATATCTTTTGATTGGTCAATTCTCTTGAATTTTCTTGAATTCATTCTCTATCATATCATATGATTGGTCAGAATATGTATCTAAAGTTGATCTTTTTTTATGACTCTCTTTTCTATATCTTTTGATTGGTCAATTTTCTTGAATTTTCTTGAATTGTCATGAATCCATTCTCTGTCGTATCATTTGATTGGTCAGAATATGAAACTAAAATTGATCTATTTTTATGATTCCCTTTTCTTTGATATCTTTTGATTGGTCAATTCTCTTGAATTTTCATGAATTCATTCTCTATCATATCATATGATTGGTCAGAATATGTATCTAAAGTTGATCTTTTTTTATGACTCTCTTTTCTATATCTTTTGATTGGTCAATTTTCTTGAATTTTCTTGAATTGTCATGAATCCATTCTCTGTCGTATGATTTGATTGGTCAGAATATGAAACTAAAGTTGATCTACTCCAGCACCAGTTCATCAGAGAAGAGATTCAGTTCAACAGAGAGGAGATTCAGCTCTTGGATAGGTGGCTCTATACTGGCATCACTGGTAAGCACCAACAATTATTTGTATCACTGGGACTACATGATCATTTGGCATCACTGGTAAGCACCAACAATTATTTGTATCATTGGGACTACATGTATATTTGACATCACTGATAAGTGCTAACAATTATTTGTATAACTGGGACTACATATTTGTAGCTAGAATAACATGGAAATTCGTAGCTGGGACTAAATGGAAATTTTTAGCTATAACTACGTGGAAATTTGTAGCTGGGACTACATGGAAATTCAAAGATTTTATCTTTGTTCATATAACATATTGGAAGTTTTGAGCTACCATGGTTCAGTAAGACTGATTGGGTGTTGGTAGAAAATTACGATTTATTTGCTAATCTGCCATTGCTTGTCATTCATATCGAATATACACTTCCACTTAAGAAAACTTTTACACTCCACTTTTCTTTTCTTTTTAAGCATCGTATAGATGTGTGAACAACCTTTATCATATTTCATAACAAGTGCTATTGTATCAGGGCTAATAGGTTCTTGGAACTTGCTAAAGTGTGTGCCATTGCTATAACCGTCTCTTATAGCATCACATAATCCACGGTAAAAAACAAAATTTATTTGAACATTGTATTTTTCCTGAAGGTCATTCAAAGAGAGGAAATTGCCATGTACATCTAAAATATCATTAACAAAACGAACACCCCTTTTATTTAGAGATCTACTGTGAAATGATTTACACTTTCAGAGTAAAACGTCAATTACCTGTTTTTGATAATATCAAATTTGCACTTCAGAATTATTTCAAGAATGAAAAATATATCGCAGAGTCAAATTGTAAAATGGTAAAGTTTACAAAGAAATGGTTTCAATTACGTGCCATGTTTACATGAGGTGATCTGTTCATTTCCCTTTCCATGTACAATTATACTTATGAATATTATTGTTCATTTACTCCTCGCTTGTTTCTTAAATTGTTTACTATTATGTGAACCTGACAGTTCAATTTATATATTTGTTGCAATTACTGTTGTACTGTATTTCGTTGTTATTAATTTGATTTGTCATTGAAAAGATATCTTGTTATGTTTGAATAATAATAAAATCCCTGTGGAGGGGAAACAAATTGAAAAAAAAAAAATTATTTGCTAATCTATTTTTGTCTCCTAATCAATTGTGTCTGTCTAATTGCCTCTATCTCTCATTCAATGTCTCTATCTCTCTTTGTTATACCCCCCCCCCTTCGTTCTTTCTTTCTTTCCTCTTTCTTTCTTTCCTTTTCTCCCTCTCTGTCTCTCTCTCTCTCACATTTATATTTTACCTCACAGGGTACATTCCAACAGATGTGGATATCGAAGCAGGAATATGAAGAACAAGGGAAGTCGGTTGTCGACAAGAAATGCCCATGAGAGTGACCAATCCCCTACGACCCCATTAGGATGGACATAAAATACTTGGGATACAATTTGGAATTTCATGACAGCGATTTCATGCATTTCGTCATGCATGCTCGCAAGTTGCACCAAGGTGTGTCATCAATCCTTCATGTTAATTTTAAGAGATTGGTCAATAGCAGTGTACTCAATGCCGCGCATTAATCAGTGCCTTTCTTTCAAACTGATTTAAACCGCATTTAAGTACAACAGTTTTCCTGAATTTTTTTACTTTTTTTTACCTTTATTCTTTCCTACACATGGAATTCATCATTCTAAGCCAAAAGATTGTAGGCGTAATTTTTATAACAAATCACAGGTGACAGGTGAGACCTTGGAGCTCTGGTTAATTAAAGTCAAATTAGGGTTATTTTATGCCTTTGAATCAGACAATCTGTAGTTCGACTATATATTTACATCATTTATTTCCACAATAAGATAAACAAATAAACTTATGATGAGCTACAATGGAAGTTCACCCTGAAGAAATAGCAGAAAAATGATGACAAATGTTGTTGAAGGTTTGAGGAAAATCTATGAACAATTAAGAAAGTTATCAAAATTTTAAGCCTTGGATTTATGACGTCATAAACAAGCAGATGCCCTTGTGTTATTTCATATAAAATGTATGAATTTTAATTTTCTAATGGTTCATGATGACGTAGTCTTTGTTTTCTTATTAGGAACGGGTGTGAAGCGATTTGTGTATTGATGATACTGAAAGTACAATAAAAAAACATTTTAGTTTTTTGAGAATAATGCCTTTTATTGAGTTTTTACCATACGATATGTATGAAAGCTGCTCGCATATAATGTCACAAATCAAATAATTCAAATTGTAATAATTTTTTTATTCTTTGATGGATTATTCTCAAACCTTCAGCAATATTTTTATTATTTTATCTGCTGTGTTTACAATATACATTTGTCATGGTGAACTTCCACTTTGATGGTCAAATGGAGCGTTGTGGCCCAGTGGATTAGTCCCCGGACTTTGAAACAGTGGGTCGTGGGTTCAAATCCCAGCCATGACATACTTTTCCTTCAGCAAGAAATGTATCCACATTGTGCTGCACCCTACCCAGGTGAGGTGAATGGGTACCTGGTAGGATTAATTCCTTGAATGCACTGAGCGCTAAAAGGCAGCTCAAGCTAAAGCCGGGGTAATGATAATAATAAGCAATGCGCCTCAAAGTACATTATTTCTAGATAGATGGCGCTATATAAATGCCTATAATTATTATTATTAAGTTTTTGTGATTGGGAACTTCCCCTTTAATGGTCAAATCCTTTGTATCTTATGCCCATCTTTCTGGGTAATAGGTGTGAATCATGTACGTTGTGTAGATATGTAAATACATTTTTGTACTGTAGAAAGAAATCATCAATAACTAAATTATTCACTTCAAATACACACAGACATACAGAATGGATGACTGGGTTTGGTGATAGTAGACTATCACTGTATATACAGACAGACATACAGAATGGATGACTGGGTCTGGAGATTGTAGACTATCACTGTATTTACAGACAGACATACAGAATGGATGACTGGGTCTGGAGATTGTAGACTATCAATGTATGTACAGACAGGCATACAGAATGGATGACTGGGTCTGGTGATATTAGACTATCACTGTATACAGACAGACATACAGAATGGATGACTGGGTCTGGTAATACTAGACTATCACTGTATATACACACAGACATACAGAATAGCTGACTGGGTCCGGTGATACTAGACTATCACTGTGTATTCTTTTTTCAAAATTACTTTAAAAGGAATCAGTGTTCTTGGAGCTTGATAACAAGAATCTCATGCCATGTGATCAAGTGTATTCATAATTGTCTTGGTGCATATACCTAAAAAAATTAATTCATTGGTTCATTGTAAGCTACATCGCGCAATCTTTATGAGACTGTATCTGTCATGTATCAGTGGCCAGAATTCATTTTCATCCCATATCATTTCCAATTGGAAATCATCACTGGGTGGTATTCTGGTTGTACACTGCAAAATCTTCGGTGTTGATTCAACACCAGCCTGGAATCTATATATGTCCATACCAGAGAAGTATTGAAACTACACCAGTTTGGAATCAAATCCATGCTGTTTTAAAACTAATTGGTGTTGTATTACCACCTATCTGGTGTTAGACTAATACCCAAACCGGTTTTGTTTAACACTTCTCTGGTGTGGACATATATAGATTTTGGGTTGGTGTTAAATCAACACCAGAGTTTTTGCATTGTAACTGAAACCCAGATTATGCCCTAGTCTAGAATTTTAAACCACACTTAATGGAATGCCGGGCTTCATAAACATTTCCTTCATGTCGGTGGGAATTATAATGTATCAATTTATTCACCAAAATTCATTATCTTTTTGTATTTCTTATTCTTTATTTCTGGGGAGCATTTCATGAAAGGACTTGTCAGACGTTTTATCCGAGAAATCCTTTTATTAATCGACAAGTTACCATGGAAACTGTGCCCCTCAGCTGATCAAAATCAAGGAAAGTTGTCTGATCCAACAACTCGTCTGACAAAATTGTTGATGAAAGGCTGCCCGGGACTCAATTCATTAGTTGATTTGGTGAATGAGTTGACAACTGGCATTCCATAAAAATTTGGTTTTTAAGTGAACCCAGGTTTAGCAAATCTGTAGCTATCAAAAGCAGGACAAAATAGGGGAGGAAAGGAGAAGAGAAGGGGAGAGAAAGAATTGAAAACCCTGGCTATGGCGCTGCTATATATATATTTTTTTGAGGGGGTTAAGTGAAAAATATCCATAAACTTTGTGTACAGCTCTGCTACTCGGTTGTAGTAATGTGAAATTATGTTTCTATTATTGTCATGTTTGTTTCCCTTTTTCTTTGTTGATGCAGGGGCCCGTTTCATAAAGAGTAGCAACTGTTGTAACTTTGCCATTATGGCAACTACCATGGCAACCTTGATTTTGATTGGCTGCTGAGCCCTGTTGCCATGGTAGTTGCAATTATGGCAAAGTTACAACAATCCAAATCTTTATGAAACGGGCCCCAGATGTTATTGAAATAAATGTCATACAGTATAATTACTTACAATATTCGTTCGGGTGAGGTATTGTTAATTGAGGGTTTGATGATTGGATGGTGATGATGATGGTGATGATGGTGATGATGATGATGGTGATGATGATGATGATGATGGTGATGATGGTGATGATAATGATGATAATGATGGTGATGATGATAATAATGATGATGATGGTGGTGATGATGATAATAATGATGATGATGGTGGTGATGGTGATGATGACAATGGTGATGTTGATGATGATGACGATGGTGTTGGTGATGATGATTGTGATATGATGATAATGATGATTATGATGATGATGATGATGATGGGGATGATAATGATGTCGAAAATGATTACGACAATGATAACCATGGTGATGATTATGGTGGTGATGGTGACGATAGAGTAATGATGCTTATGATGATGATGAAGATGATGAAGGTGATGATGGTGATGGTGATAATCATGGTGATGATGGTGATGATGGCGATTTAGTTATGATGCCGATGATTATGATGATGATGATTGATATAATGCAATAAAATGGATTGGGAATGTTTATAACCCCGGATCCAGGATTTTCCAAAGGGGGGGGGGCATTTTTGTACAGAAAAAAAATAAAAGCCAAAAATAAAGGTGCTAATTCCCTATCAATGGTGATTTATGTCAGGAAAAATTTGACAAGCATTTCAATGTACTTTTTGGTACTTGCGTAAGCACGACGTTTCCACTTACAAATATTTGTTATGGTTCTCAAAAAGGGGGGGAGATGCACTTTTGATGCTCCCCTATATACCAGAAACGCCCCCCCCCCCTCCGATGGAAAATTTGAGTTCTGCCTAAGCAGCGTGACTCTCAATCTGAATTTCGCTTTCTATTGGGAGATGCTATCTTCATGGTACAAACTCATTATTGCATACTTGGCATGCCGACATCAGCTACATGTAGGTTCAATGACCGCCCTTAAACAAAACAAACAACGAAAGTGAAAATGAATTACGGAGCCCCTAAGGTGGCATGACCTGTTATCCCTCTGAGTTGTTCCCTCGACTAAGAAATCATTCCCATGAATTATTTTTATGAATTATTTCTATAGGGAACAAGTTATAAAGGGATACTGTAGACTGGAAATAATATGATTTGAACAGATAAAAAATGCAGACAAACAAAACACTGAAAATTTTATTAAAAATCGGACAAGGAATATCAAATTTGAGACATTTCAAAGCTTTGCATTATTTCGGCGAGAATGTTCTATGCATTACTTAGTAATATTCAATGATCAAACAGATGATATATCCCCACCTGTTTTTGTATTTTATTACATTATGTTGATTCAAATTTTGTCCTCCAAGAACAAAAAAGAGGGACTAATAACTGAGTTAAAGGTATTGTTTAACTTTGTGAGTAGCCAATTTAAAAATTCTCAAACCAAGATGAAACATGTGTACAAGTGCATGTATTAGAACTAGTAAACCCTGAAAACAACCATTATTGAGAATGAAAAGCTAAAACTACAAGGCAAACCCTGATTTTGTAAATAGGTGTCTTATAGACGCCTAAATAGTACACATAAGTGTATGGGATGAAATTAAGATGGTGTTTCCGGTCACTTTATATTTCAATTTTTGAAGCACTAAATAATTATTTTCGAACGCAATTTTTTCTGGGCTTCATTTTTGTAACATATCACAGACACAGGTGACAAGTGTGACCTTCTAGCTCAGATTTTTTAAAAGTCTAACCAATGTTAACCAATCACTTTGATGCATGAGATATTCATTGCTTCAAATAATTTTATCATGATCGGGTGGAATAGTAAACACGCATGAATAGAAGAAATAATCATGTAATAACATACAACAAAATAGAATTATTAAATAATTGTGATTTCATGTAATAACATAAAACAAAATAGAGTTATGAAATAATTATGATTTCAATTCAATTTCAATTCAATTCTTTTATTTCATTTCCATTCAAAACATAATACAAAGTAATATAAAACTATACAAATCAAGTACAATTTTACAGAATGGCATTCTTATTTCGTAAAAAAACCAGTATAATATAGAGCATAAATGGAAATGAGGGGGATCCACTAAAAAGCAATTTCATGTAATAACAAAACAAAAGGAAAGTGGAACGTAAAATCATCATCCAACCTAATTAATATCCATAACGACGTCTACATAGCCGTTTTCACAAAATATTGAAATTCAGTAACTATGTTTTCAGATTTCCATGAAATTTTCAGCACTTTGCTCGGTGAATTTCATCTTTTTATTTTCAGCCCTGGGTACCCCCGGAGTAACCATTTAAGTCGAAGGAACAAGATACATCATGATCCTGAGTTAGGAAATGGTCGGACGTACAAAAATGTTGCTTTTCTTTAATATAGAATTGCCAAACTGCCTTTCAAAGTAAGGACTCCCCACACAGAAAAATCTTTAAAGAGTTACGCCCTCCGAAAACTTTTAAAGAAGTACGCCCTCCGGAAAATTTTAAAGAAGTACGCCATCTATCGGTCAAAGTATTGTTAAATGACTTTTGCCAATTGCCGAAAATTAATGGAACTTCCTAATCACAGGATCACGGGAGAGATGTCAGTTCTGACACCTTGGGCCCGTTGCATATTTTTTTTTACCTGAGAATACTCAGGTTGTTTTTACAGGAGTTTTTGCACTGTGTTAAAGTCAATGGCAGAAATCAGACCTGAGTTTTCTCAGGAAAAATTTTTATGCAACATGCCCCTTATCTTGGGAGCGTTTACTGAAGAAACCGAGCTTGTATTTTCCAGAGTAAATCAAAAATATTTCCTGCACCCTTTTGGTGAATTCTGTGAAAATTTTCAGTAAGAAAGAGTAAGTTTTCAAAACTTCAGAGGGGGGGGGCACCTGCATCATCCGTTGCGTACGGCCATGAAGATAAGTATCCTACTAAACAACAGTGCGAAGCGCGAGCTAAATTTTATTTTATATGACCTGGAAACGGGACATCATATTTTTATGCATCGTTTGAATCCATGAAGAGGACAAGTAGGCCATTTATTACCAAACATGTAATGCGAGCACCGTACACGAGTATTTTTCTTTTATCTGCTCATTAGAAATAGAAAACGGGCCATTTCAAGCACATTTTTATTTTGTTATCGTAAACAAGACACGTTTTCTTAATTAAACCATGGACCAGGCGCGTAGCCAGGGGGGCAGTGGGGGGGCCGCCCCCCCCGCAAAAAAAAAAAAGTCCCCAAAAAGAAAAAAAAAGAAGGGAAAAGGAGAGGAAAAAGGAAAAGGGAAGGGAGGAAACGGGAAGAAAGGTAGCTTTGTGCTTTTATCCTTTTTATTCTTTTTTTTCTCAAAAGAGAAACTCCTTCACTCTTGCTTTAAATTTATATATGAATTTTGCTTCCACGCCACGCACGGTTAAATGACAATATTGAAGTTCTCCATTGTTCCCCCCACCCTTTCTCTAATCCTGTTTTTCCACCTCAGCTATATGTGTTTCTTGCTATGTAAAGTTCAAAAGTATACATTAGTATGAGAAGTTATTGTTTTTTAATTGATCGCGCAACTTCTGGTCGGGTCGGCCGCTTTTTAGCTCATTACTAAACAACCATAATTTTTGGGCAAACATGTTCCTAATTCAAAAAGAGGAAGGTATAAAATTCGTGTCGTATTAAATAGAAAAAGTACAATATTTTGTTTATCAAAATCTATCAAACTTCATGTTATTTCCCTGCACATTCATCTTCTGTTCTGTTTTGCGCCCTCAGTTTGAAATTTTGAATGACACTTAAGTTGTTTATTATTCAAAGTGAAGCGCTTCAGGATAAGTAAAAAAAAATAAGGCATCCTTTTTCAATAAATCACAGAAGTTTCAACTTTTTGCGCACTATTTTCCTCGTAATGATGTTCAATAATCTTAAAAAATAAATTGAATGAGAGCTGATGGGGTATTAAGATATCTGCATTTGATGAATGTCCGCCCTTTAAAATTTCAGAGTTTCATTTCTCTGCGCGGGGAGGAATATCTTCCTCCCAGCATCTACACTTCTTCTCCTCTGTTTTGCGAGTTAAAGATATGCACCGGTTCTAAATTGTTTGTAATCAAATCTGATCTTTCCAAGGAAAGTATTCAATATATCTTTCAGAATACCCTTTTCTCGGGACCCTTTTAATTGCAAAAAAAATTGATAAACCGCTTTAGCTTCTGCGCTTCGCGCGGAGTTATTATAATTGTAATTTCCTCCATTGTATTCCTTTTTTGTGCGTTCACAATCACTTTTGAAAACAAGGTTCAAAATCACAATATAGTCAACTGAATTGGAGCTGATATGGGTATTAGAGACAAGAGAGACGGCTCCTTTTCATTTCAATTTATGAAACACCAAAAGCTTCGCGTGCATTTACCGCCCCCCCCCCCCCAAAAAAAAAAAAATTAAATCCTGGCTACGCGGTTGCCATGGACACACAATACGAGCGCGAAGTACGAGCTGATTATATTTGGTATCGTGAACTATTTTTTTTTAATTAATTGTTATCACTTTTATTGTGTGATACATATTGCATGATTATGTTTCTAAATTGATATCATGATCATTAGGAATAATGCAAGCATGAAGCGCGGGCTGAAATTTAGATCAGCTTGAATTACATTACGGTTTTTAATAGTATGACATAGGCAGCTACGAATAAATCGGACAAAATTGAGATTTCTTTTACTATTTTGTATGAACAAATTACATATTTCACTAATTTCAGCAAAGTAAATACAAGCCCAAAGCATGAGCTGCATTTGAAGAGCTCATTTGCAAAAGGGGTTAGGTCCATTTTTCATCAAATTTTTTTTTTGGTCTCAATATATAGATTTTTAGTAGCTCTATAGAATGATACTAAAGAAAAGTTGAAATTCCCATTAAAAAGTTATATGAAATGGCAAAAAAAAATCACCCTTTTTTTTCAAAAGGGGTTAGGTTCATTTCAGTTTAGTTGCAAAAGGGGTTAGGTCCACACAGATTTTTTTGGAAAAGAATATTTACAAACATATGAAGACAGGGGGATTTCTTTTATACCCGATTTTATGTTCCCATGGTAGGATATATATCACAAAAAATTAGTTTCGCATAAGAATATTGCAATATGGGAGAATAAGAAAATGATTTACTTGGAGTGGACCTAACCCCTTTTGCAAACAAACTATTCTGAAGAGCTCATCTGTCAAAAGGGGTAAGGTCCATTGTTCATATTTTTTTTTTATTGTTTCCTGTCTCAAATCCTCTAAATTTTTGGTCATTCTGATGAAAACAAGGGAAATTTGAAATTCACATGAAAATGTGAATAAAAGTGGCAAAGAAAAATCACTTTTTTAATCAAAATAGATTGGATTCATTTCAGTTTAGTTGGTCTACAATGATAATTTTTAAAAGAATATATAGAAACCCACTAAAATTGAAGACAGGTAGATTTTTTTTTTATACCCAATTTTACGTTAACATGATAGGGTAGTACATCATGACAATTTAGTTTCTCATAAGAGTATTGCAGTAAGTGAGAATGAAAAACATGGTTTTTCTCGGAATGGTAAAAAGTGGACCTAACCCCTTTTGCAACTAAACTCTTTTTTTTTTGTTCTATTCAGAATGAAAATGTGACAATCTAAACATTTTTTTTCATTGTAAACGGGAACAAGATGCATACATTACAAAAATAAATACTATTTTTTTACTCTTAAAATAGTTGGGGGAAAATGCCCAACTTTTAACCCTTTCTGGGCAACATACTGTCAACACAATTCTGCTCCAATAATTGGGTAATAAATTTGCACAATTGGATAATAATTGCCCAGATATGTATAGGGTTAAAAGTTAAAAGTTTTGCATTTGTGTATATATTTAAAAGTTCGAAATGAACTATATTGACTCGAAAATGAGACATCCAAATGCAGATCGGATGGTACCAACACTAAACGTCAACATAAAATTGAAATGACTACAGTGCCTAGACATCCGACTACGCTAATTTCGATGAAAAAAGATATATAAAACAGACAATGCGAACAACGGGGGCAATGCTAATTCATGCCCATATTCTTTAAAAATTACGAAGTATCTTGTCAATTTTTGAAATAAAATTTGACTTAATTGACAATCTGGAAATTTTCTAAAAGGAATTACATTACGTGCCCTCGTCTCTAGTTTGCTTTCATCCCTTCATTGATGTTACATGCCTTCATACATTGAGAGGATGATGAGAGGGTTTTCTTGTTTGAGGGACACGCTCGATCGCTTCGCTCCAAATTTTAACCGTTCTGCCCACCCCAACCCACCTGGAGCAGATTTCTAGTACGTACGACCATTCAGCCAACCCTCATATTCAGCCCCGGGGGAGCGTTTCATGAACATTTTTGTCCAGCAAGTTGTCAGGGGTCCGTTGCAGAAAGAGTTGCGTTTAAACTCAAGTCAAAAAAATCAAACGCAAGTCAAAAAAATCAATCGCAAGTCCCAAATGCGCGCTGCTGATTGGTTGAAAATCAAGTTACGCATGACTCTTTAGAGTTGCGATTGATTGCAACTCTTCTGCAACGGGCCCCTGACAACTTTCCTTGATTATGATTGGCTGAGAGTCACTGTTACCATAGTAACTGTCGGATAAAACGTCCGACAAGTCCTTTCATGAAACGCTCCCCGGTGTCCAAATGTTTCTTCCTTGAATTATCTTCGAGGAATCATTATGAGACTTTTTACAAACTAGACAGAATTAGGAGAGGCGCGATGCTGAGATTAGAGAATATTGCCGGTACTGCAAGCTTTAAAGCCCATGTCCTCTTTATGTAGCAAAGGCTATTATTGTGAAATTTGAAAAGAATCCGATTAACTAGAGTTATAAACTAAAATTCGAATTTTACATTGATGACTCCCTGATGAGTATAATCAAGGAATGGCGCCAGCCATCAGGATATTGTGATGGGGGGGGGGGGGGGGGCAGGGAGGGGTTGGGTGGTTGGGGGTAGGGTAACGCAATTTTTCTCAATTGAATAGCGGATTGGTCAAAATAACCACTTTGTTTGTAATCGGAAAAAAAATGTCATAATCAACCAATTTCTGGGGGTCAGAATAAGCTCGAAACCATGCATAGTATCGAAAGGACGGATATTCATCAAAGAGTTAGTTATTTGACCATGCTAAGTTAGTTACAAGACAAAAATCTTCATTTTTTAATATTCCTTTCATGTTTATTCTTATTTTTTCTTCACATTTTTATTATGTCCCCCACTTTCTTTTCTATATTAACGTCTTTGAACTGTTTTGAAAAAAAAAAGACAATTGTACAAATTTTGTTTGCCCCCACCCCAGGCGTCATCATCAGAGGGGGGGGGGGGGGTGATGGCTGGTGTTTGCTTTTTTCTGGGGGGGGGGGGTCAAAATTATTTTGGCGGAAAATGTGTTGACTATTTTTTTTTTATATTCGATTGTCAAAAATTTTCTGAACATAAAGAGGGCCCCTGTGGTCCCTACTTAATTTATTGTTTGATTGGTTTCTTTGCTTTTATTATACTGCGTTAAAAATAATACAATATCAAATGTGACATAATTATATGCAATAAACAAACTAATCCATGAGATAATCAATATAATATTTTTTTATGATGAATACAAAATAGCGATTAATAATCATGATAAAAATACTTCATGAACGCAAGAGACCGCGCCATCGTGAGCGGTCAAACTTGAAATTCATGGTGGCATCATAACAATTTATAATAAACGAAAACGCCCCTATCTTTATTTTTTTTTCAAATGAAATATTTAGATGAGATCATCCATGAGTGGATAGGCATACTCGTGATAGCGAGGCCCCACCAGGCTAACCCTAACCCACTTGCACTGCAGTCTAAAACTTGCGATCAAGTGCAAGTCAGTTTTTGGTCCCTAAATCAACCATATGTCTTGTAGTTAATTGCAAGTTACTGATCGATTGCTAATTTGCTCCTTGAAACGAGAAGTTCAATCTGATTTGCTACAGCTAACGCTGATCTATCAGTTGTAAAATTGCAACAGAATATTTGCAATTGATCGCAAATATTTTCTTGCAACACCAGCGTAAGTCTGCAACCATCTTAAAGGGATGGTCCGTGCCAGTGGGATATCGGGGTCGAGTATGCCCCCTTATGCCTTGCCCCCCGGCTTTTTCTTTGTAATGCCCTCCGATAAATCCTGAACCTGGATCCTGAATCTGAAAAAATACTGTGGAGTGTGGAGTAAAAAACTGATAGCAAACCAAGTTTGTGGAGGAACCGTATAACTAGTCTGTCAAAATGAGATCCTAAATCTGGTTTTGAAACAAAACCGTGGGAAAACCATTGTTGAGGCGGTCCCTAATCGGGTACCCACCATCTCTACATAACGTCAACACACACACACACAGACGAATATCCCGCTAAAAAGACGTGCATTGATTGATCGAAGGCGTGTACACATTTGACTGACCTGGGCCTGGAAGTTATTTTTTTTCGTTTGGATCTGGAATTCCGTGAGGAAACACACCCAAATTACCATGGTAACGTTGGAAAACCCCTATTTTAACTATCGAATTCCGTAGATCTGAATATTGGCATGTTGAGTGTGGGTGAATTAAGTGCTGTCACACTTTGAAATGTTGTTTTGATGAAAGTTAAATAAAAATTTGTTTTGTTGGTGCGTGCAGTTTACAGTGGGTAATCAGTAGCTTGCGGCAGCTCTAACCTGTTGTGTGCCTAGTCTGTCGGCGTGGGGTTGTTGAATGGACGGTGCATGGCAATATCGCTGTCACTGTCAATTTAAACCAATTTACTTGTGTACGCTTGTGCTTGAGATACATGTATGTGTATAATGATAAAGCGAAATCTGAACAGAGGTTACATTTGTAGTAGTTTCAGAGATAAGGCCACTAACTTTAGATTTCCAGGTCATCACAGACATTCTAAGTCTATCTTTTGAAACTAGATCTACGGTATAGGCTTGTGAACTGAATGAAGGATAATTAAAGGTCAAGTCCACCTCAGAATAGGGTGTCTGGAGAAAAAAATTATTTTTCTTATTTCAAGAAAATATCACATTTTCTTTGTGAATTTGAAAAGAAATGACCTTCAGACTTACAGAAATGTAACATTTTTGAAAAAAATCCAATTATTGGCTGCAAAAAAGAAGAATGAAATTAGGTAATTTTTCAGCATTTCTCTGCCATAGACTGTGTAGTTAAGAAATGGACACACACAAATCCAAATTTTTAGCTTCCAAGGGCTGTCATAAATTTATTATTAATGCCAAAAACTTGTCCATAAAGAGTCAAATAGGATTTTTTATGCTCTTTCTGATGGTATGATTTTTATAAAGATTTGGAAACCAGATCACAATGAAAAATTGCGACAAAGTGAAAAAATTGTGCAAAATAGAAATTTCATTTTCCCATAGAAAACGCATGGGGAAATGGCAATCTCAACACACACAAAAATAAGGGTTTGCAATTTATCTCTAAATCCTTATTTAGAATGATCATATAAACTTGTCCTTACTGTCAAAAGAAGCCCCTGAATTTTCTCTTTCCATACATGCCAAACACAAGTTAATAATCAATTCAGATCACATTTTTCTAATAGCCTGAACTTCCCGAAAAATATGTGCCACATTTTCCCCTAAATCAGCCTGTTTTATGCTGACACTTTTCAGTGTGGCTTCAGACACCCTACTCAGAAAAATGTTGATTTGAATCAATAGAGAAAAATCAGACAAGCACAATGCCGAAAATTTCATCAAAATCGGATGTAAAATAAGAAAGTTATGACATTTCAAAGTTTCGATTATTTTCAACAAAGTAGTTATATGAACGAGCCAGTTACATCCAAATGAGAGAGTCGATGATGTCACTCACTATTTCTTTTGTTTTTTATTGTTTGAATTATACAATATTTCAATTTTTACGAATTTGATGATTAGGACCTCCTTGCCTGAAGCACAAAATGTTAAAATAATGGAATTCCACGTGTTCAGGGAGGAATGAAACTTCATTTCACATGACAATGACGAGAAAATAACAAAATTTCATATTTCATATAATAAAATACAAAAGAAATAGTGAGTGAGTGATGTCATCAACTCTCTCATTTGGATGTAACTGGCTCGTTCATATAACTATTTTGTTGAAAATAAGCGAAACTTTAAAATACCATAACTTTCTTATTTTACATCCGATTTTGATGAAATTTTCAGTGTTATGCTTGTTGAATTTTTCTCTTTTTATTCAAATCAAGTTTTTGTTGGGGTGGACTTGTCCTTTAATGGAAATGGCCTGGAAGATATGAAATTGAAATTTGATTTGGAAGTTGAGATTGGACTGAGTGATGATTGAATTTAGTGAATGAAAGAGAATTTTACAACTATTGTTTTCAATTTATCGTTAAATCTTTCAAGTACATTTGTAAATCAAGTCAGAAACTTTTGTGCATGTTCAGTGGTGCTCAAAAATTAGTGAACTTCACTTGAAAATAAACATCTAAAGACAAGTGTTCCAAGTTCTGCCATGTTTTAGATATTTAATTATGAAATAGTTTGTTTCTCTGGGTTCATACACAGTGTTGTTGTCTATACACGTGTATTGTGTGTTTTACTAACAACTTTGCACATCTGTAGCTGTAGGTCTGCAGAAATAAATACTTGTTATGTTGCATTTTTTAAAGTAGGATGGGGGGTCGGGTGTCCGGACACACTATATTTTTGAAGCCTTCTTTTTTGTCTTTGGATTACCCTAAAAATATGAATTCAATAGTTGTAATCATCTTCTATTTTGTTCTCTATAATATTTCCTACATTTTGTACTAAAAATTGATGAAACTTTTCCTGTAAATTTTTTTCAAATGACTTCCTAAAATTGATCGTCCGGACACACAACCTGTCCGGACACACAACAACTGGGTATAATGTCTGTAATTTGAAAAGGGGAATAGGCCTACTCCTGGATCTGGATGTAATACAGTGAAGGACCATTTAGGTATAATTCACTGGGCTAAGAGAGGGCGCAAATGAGTTGAGTCGAAACATATTAGGTGGCTTTCTTCGATCTTGGCTTTAAACACCGCTGGTGATAAACTGCTGACAACTTTGTAAGGGAGTTGATTCCAGGCCAACGGTTTATTCACACACAAAAAAAGAATTTCTTAACGGCTCTGTGTTACAATGTCTTTATGAGAAACACTGAGTTATTTTTTACTTGTCTCTCTACCACATTAGTAGCATCAAAGTTTAACTCCTCTTGGCAGTTAATTTTTTTTTGTATCCTTTAAAACATAGTTTTGCACCTCAGTTGACTGTATAATGCCTCAAACCACAATGTTATCATATCTTTTTTCTTCCCAAAGCCTTTCTTGGAGTAGCTATTCTGCAATATTGATTTTCTTTTGCAAACAAATCAATTAAATAATTGTGCACAGCCGAGTGGTTGTTGGAATGCTGGCACAAGGGTTAAACACGTACACCCCCATTGACATTACGCTACATTTATTACCTTTCAGGATTATGTGAAGATCTAAAGATTGTCTTTATTAAAGGGATAGTCCAGGCTGGAGATATTTCTATCTCAAGAAATAGAGTAAAATTCACAGAGCAAAATGCTGAAAATTTGATCAAAATCTGATAACAAATAGCGAAGTTATTAAAGTTTAAAGAATTGCATTATTCCGGTGAAACTAGGCATGTCTTTATGAATATTCATTAGGTGGGTTGATGATGTCATATCCCTACATGTTCTTTTGTATTTCACTATATGAAATTAGGTTTATTCAATATTTTTACCAAGAACTAAAAAAATTGAATTGACAACTGATTTTAAAGTGCATTTGTTTATAGTTATTTATTGAGCACTGCAACTTATTTCATCATAACAGAGACACATCATTTTATGTATGAAAAAATGAAACATTTATGATTTCATGTAATAATGTAAGGAAAAAGAAAGTACGCATGGTACATTATCAACCCACCTAATGAATATTCATTACGATGTGCTATACATGTAACTGTTTTCACACAATATTTATAACTTTAAAGTTTAATAACTTTTATCTTATTTTGATGAAATTGACAGCATTTTGCTCTGTAAATTTTACTCTATTTATTTTAGATATAAGTATTTTCAGCCTGGACCATCCCTTTAAGTTAAATATCTGTGAATTGACATTTGAAAACAATGAATCCAGATTTTCAATCATGTTGCCAGTTGAACCATATAATTGTTTTCATTCACTTTTTTATTCTTTTACACAATTGCATGAAACACTCTGCTAAACTGAACTGGATTTAGTACAATGTATAATGAGGAATTTCTTATTCTCTTCTTCATATCTTTCAAGTTTCATATAATTTAAGTACAAGATTTCAGGGTTCTGTATTTTAAATTATTGACCTAAAAACCAAATGTGGTCAATTGTCGTGAATCAGTTGCGTAGCACTTGAGTAAGGGGCGGGGGATTCAGAGGTGTGTTAGGCTTCAGGGGGCATGCTGGGGGTCAAGGGGGTGGAGCCTGGGGTCCTCAAGCTCATTTATAATGTAAATTCATCACATGTACAGCATGCATACACTATATTTCTCTTTTGTAGTATGGAATTTTAGTCAACTAGCGTGTTTGGATAAAAAACCATGCACAGTCCTGCAAGCCATCAAAATCACAGGGCAAAGATATTCTACCCCTTTCTTTATATTTCTTGCATTGGTGGTCTTGAAATTGAATACTCTGCTATGAACTGTATCAAAGGATCTATTTATAAATACTGCATGTTTAAATGTTCCATTTTTAATGTGAATTTCATAGATACCCAGAGTTTTTTGCTATTTCAAATAATTTGTTCCACGGTACACTTTTTGCCATTAACTGCAAATTCCATGGATCCCTGCCTGTGCTCTGACTTTCAATGACTTTTGAACTTTTCTGATGAAGAGTCAAAATTATCTCCCTGGTTCCCTGCCTATGCCTCCATCGCTCCATGTATCATTTTGATTTTTCTGGTTAATAGTCAAAATTATCTTCCTGGCTCCCTGCCTACATGTACATCTTATGCCTCTACATGTATGTATTAAATCTGAACTTGTCTGGTGAATAGTCGATACTATCTCCCTATTTCCCTGCCTATGTTTTCAAGATCATTTAATCTTTTCTTGTGAATAGGCAAAATTGTCTCCCCAGTTCTCTGCCTATGCTTCCATATCATTTGAACTTTTCTGGTGAATAGTCAATATTATCTCCCTGGTTCAGCCGAGAGTAAATGTATAGTATGTAACCACAGGTTAAATAATACATGCCATATTTCATGCTACACCTAGCATTTTTACCCAAACTTTATCTTTGTTTTTATTACGCTTTTTCTGTAGATTTAAAGGTGACCTTTTGGCAGATTGCTTCAGTTGAAGTCATTTCCCTATGAGCTTTCAGATGTTACTGGTACTTTTTTTTGTTTGTATTAGAGCAGTATTTCCAATGAGTAGCTGTATAAAGCTCCTTTGTGATTCATTGAGCATGACAACAATGCAAATTCTTTGAACTCCTTGCTTGGTGGATAAACAATACTATTCCACGGTCAATACAATGCAGGTAGTGGTTTATGGCAATAAACCTGTATTATTTTGGTGGGGGGGGGGGGGGGGAGGTGTGGTAACAATTGATTAATTTTGACATATTCTGAATATGTAAACTGCAGTGGGTTATGAGTTCATTGTCTTTTGTCTACATTTCCAAGTCTGTACCTGCAAATGTGAGATGTCTTTGTAATAGTTTCATTCTTTGCAATATACACTGCTCTATGGTACTGCATTATTACATACTTTTTATCCATGTGAACATGTAAATCTACAGCTTGAGGAATAATAGACAATAACCATGTGAGAGCTTTTGTATGAAAGTGGTTGTACATGTATCTATTGTATCTGAAACTTGTACATGTATGTATATGTATTTTTAATTGGGTGCGTAGCAGACGCAAAATTTAAAGGGGAAGCTTACACAAATGATAAAAATTTGGTTTTGTAAAAAGCAGAAAAAAAGTATAGGAAAATATTGAAGGTTTGATGAAAATCTGTCAAAGAATATAGAAGAAGTGGAGCATTGTGGCACATTGGATTAGTCTTCTGACTTTGAAACAGCGGGTCGTGGGTTCGAATCCCAGCCACGGCGTAATTTCCTTCAGCAAGAAACTCGTCCACATTGTGCTGCACTCAACCCAGGTGAGGTGAATGGGCACCCTGTAGGAAGAAATTCCTTGAATGCTAGAGCGCCTAGACAGCTCAGCTAAAGCTGGGGTATTATAATCATTAATCAAATCATTTATTTCCAATGATTACACAGTTTATCAACATATAGTAAAGCATTTTCCCCCCAAAAAACTTTAAAAACAATTGTATTCACTTTTTAAAGATGATCCCTTAATCCAATGAATAGAGAGGGCAGTATACTTTCAAAGTCATTGCATTTCTATTTTTTCTCCCACTTTGCCCCCCCCCCCCCCCCCCGAATCATGAAGGACATACAATGTGCAGTATGTAGAGTTTATAATGTAGATAATTTCTAGAGATCAATTCTAATATATTCGCAAATGGTGCCAACGAGAATGAAATGACATAACCCCCCTTTTTATTTGTTAAAAAAAAATATTTTTTATCATCAATGTACACACTTGTACATTGTAGCACCAGCATGCTTGTATGCTTGTAGAGTGCTTTTCAGAATTTAATGGGGTGTGTATATCACACTAATCTCTTTTCTTATGTCAACACAAACATATCTGTTCCATCCTGATAATCCATGGATTACCAGGGATTAAGATAATCTCATCCCATTATCCTTTTATTGTCAGCCATTCAGCCGAATATCCTCAATGACTCAATTTTGTTCCCTATTTCTTTCTTATTACCCCCTCTTTTGATAGTGGTGCTTGATAGATACCATGGAGCCAAGTGCTGTTATGAAAAGTCTCTCTTCAAAATCTGTTTTGAAAGAAAACAAGAGCCCTTTTTTTAATGCTTTCCCTTAAAAAACTGAGCTCACAGTTTGTTGAGTTTCTGGAAATGTTTCCTAAATTCTGAGTTGTTGTTTGTTCTTGAAGTGAAGACTGGAATATGGAATGTTTTTCTCAAAATATATTTCTTTCTTACTTGTACTTTGTTTCTTCATTCTTTAATAACAAATATAACAAATATTGGCGAAGGTTTGAGAAAAATCAAAGAATAAAGAAGTTATTAAAATTTTAATTACCGTATTTGATTTGTGACATCATTTACATGCATGTGAACAGCCTTCATACATGTACATATCGCATGGTAAAAAAATCAATGAAATGTCATTTTCTCAGAAAATTGAAAATGGTTTTTATTGTATCTTCAGTATATCAATTCACAAATCATTTCTCACCCGCTCCTAAAAAGAAAAAAGATCAGTCATCATGAACCATTGAAAACTGAAATTTATGCATTTTATATTACATACATGGGGCAGCTGCTTGTGTATGACGTCACAAATCAACAACTTGAAATTCAAATAACTTTCTCTTTAATAATCTTTAATGGATTTTAACATTTTCCTCAAACCTTAACCAATATTTTTTTAAAATCATTTTCTGCTATGACAAAGCTTTTGTCAGGGTGAACTTCCCCACAAATCAACAACTTGAAATTCAAATAACTTTGTTAATCTTTAATGGATTTAACATTTTCCTCAAACCTTGGCCAATATTTTTTAAAAATCATTTTCTGCTATGACAAAGCTTTTGTCAGGGTGAACTTCCCCTTTAACCTAAATTGTGATTGGTAGCCCAGTTGAGTGTTTAGTACAGCATAGTGTCTTGAAATTGACTCCTTTTGTGTCTGGAGCTTAGTCTTCAAAAATAGACCTTTCTTGTAATAAGTGAAAATGTTATTAAGCTCAATTGATCTTTTCCTGAAGAACCCAAGAATCTTTGAAATACAAAGATCTACATGTACAAGTATGTTCCCAGAATTCCAAAGTCTAAACAAACATACATGTACATACATACATGAAATGTGTAGGCATGTACATGTACATGTAGGGTTTACATTGTAATACATTTTAAAACAAAAATATTTAGTTTCAAAATAGTGCACCGTACATGTTCATGTGGTTCTTTGAAGATAAAAAAATCCTTTCATATAATATCAAACTTCTCTAAAGCTTTAATAATTAAATACCTGAAATATACATGTATGTTTTATACAGTACTATTTGTTAATATGAATATAGAAGTATTAGATTGAGGACTGAATCCAAGACTATATGTCATTTCACAATCTTCTTTTTGACACTGTTGTGTCAGCTTCCCCCAGACAGAAGAGCTCCTCCCATTATGCATTAACACTTGATGTCCCCGCATAATGCATGCCTCATTAAACTCAGCTCATCACATTGCCAGCCGCAATAGCTGTGACCAGCCCCAAGAAGTTATACAGGTTTAGGGGCCCCAATATGAAGCTTTTCATTCCTATGAATATTCATATTTGGATCCATCTCTCAGTAGCAATGGGCTTTTGCACAAAGGGGGTCGCTATTAGAGGCTTTGTCTTTTGAATCTATTCCTTGTCATCGATGGCTCTAATTTTGTCTTTTTAATCCTCTTTAATTACCTACTGTACATCAGGGAATAAATTTCCTGATATTGCATCGCAATTTGCTCCAAATTTTTGAAAGACTGCTATGCATAAAGTCTTTTGTGTACAGTGTAGCACATTTTTACATTGGACTGTACATTACTTTAGTTGAGTGCTATTCAAATTTGTAAGCAAAATTATTCCTTGTCCATGTACATTAACATTGTGACCTCCCGCATTTTTGCAATGTTTATTAAATTTTGAGATAAGAGTGATAATGGCTACTCCACTCATGCTTTTGAAAGTATTGACTGATTGATTTATTGACTTTCCTACGTGTGAAGAACATGCCTTGATATCCAGGGGATGGTGTAATGAGATTTCTTCAATAACTTGTATTTTTAGTGTTATATAGTTAAAATTAGTAGGGATGGCATGAATTTTTTATTAAAAATCATATTAAAAAACTTCATTTTCATACAAACCTTTTTTTTTGACAAAAATTTGATAAACGTATACATGTACATGTGGATCTGTGATTTTTGTTACATGTATATTGAGAATGGATGGAATATGGCCTCACAGACATGTATGTAGTTTCCTGAACTTATCAGGGGTGTGAGAGTCCGGCTTCCAATAGCTGATTCCATATTTTTTTTTGGTTTTGATTTTCAGCTTAAAGGTAAATGCTAGTTTTGGTAACGATATAAAAATGAGTTCGTACAGAATCCAATGAAATGACCACCAAAGTGTCTGTATAAATAAAACGCATGTGCCAAAGGATTCTGGAAGAAATTGTGTAATTGCTGAGAAATCAGCAAATAAGCACAGGATTCGGGTAGGGTGTCGGGCCCGACGCTCTAAGCAATAATTATACATTGTCCCACGTGCGCTTATCTGTGTTGGGGATCTTCGGTGTAAACATTTTTCAACGTAGATTTCAAGATTTCACAAAGTTCAGTTATTTTGTACCAGATCTAGATCCTCGATGATATACTGACAATTAAGCCTTGTTTTACAGACTTTCTCATGAAATCAGTGTTTACTGCAACTACTGGAATTTCTCTTTAATTTCAGCTTATTTTGGTTTCCCTCTGTACCAAAACTGTGGGAGCTCTTTTCTGTTTCTTCTTGTTTCAGCACTCTATCTTTTTTTTTCAGATCTTTTTCATTTGTGACCATTCACGCCCCTGACTTACATGTATGTCAGACCACTACCAAAAATAATAAATATGCAAAATGTCAAATACTTTAGAATTTATAAAATATCGATGAATTTCAAATAAGCCTTGTTTGATGGAGTATTTATTTATTTTTTTTTTTGGGGGGGGAGAGGTGGAGGGGGTGGGGTTAGGGGTCAGTTCATAGACATATTTCTTCTCTTTTCGTGAGTGAAAAAACTGATATTGCCAATGTATAATATACATGTAATAAATGTACTGTAAAATTAGCCATGAGATGATTAAGAAGAGAAGACAAAACTCCCCAAACCCCAAAACTATAAAGCATTATTAAAACAATTGAATAAAGCCAAACATACATGTATGATAATTAGAACACAGACGTACTGACACAGAAGTCCTGGATATTCCTGTGTTTTGAACTGGATGTGAGAATCCCCAAACAAGCTTACTAAAAGAAATATTTATGCATGAGTTTTTCTTTAAAATTGTACCAAACTCACAAAAATAATGTTCAATAATGTAAACATCTCTGCAAGAGGTCCCAAAATATTCTTCGTTTAACTTGGGGGGGGGGGGGATTTTTAAATTTTTGTTGATATATTATACATGTAGGTCCACTGATCAAGATACTTTTTGTTGGAATTACCAATCAAAAGAAAAAAAGGCACGATTTGGTCTTGAGCCTAGACTAGGGGGTGAAGTGGAGAGCATGAAAGATGCCATCATCTATGCAAATGAGCTCATGAATTATGCATGAGTGACTCACTGGGTCAACATCATGCTTGGCCTGCCAGTCAATCCACTCTGAGGAGAGAGAAAAATTAGACAGAAATAAAGAGATGGGGGGGGGGGTGGACTTGAATGAGGGACTTCTTTGTCTAAAATCGGACAGTCAGCTGAGAAGGACCTTTAGTGTGGCGGCACATTAGTTTTATGTATTGGAAGTGTCGATGCATTCATAATGTGCATATATATTGAGTGTTAGTGTGAGTTGGCTTGAAATTGACTGATTTTTATGATTATGAAAGAAGTACTCCCCCCCTCTCTCTCAATACTCTGATAAACATGCATGAAATTAGTAAAACAAAGACAAACATTGAATTGAATTGTATTTTTAACCACTTTGCAGATGACGTCAGTTGAGAATATATATTCTATACATTTGAAATCATTGAAATTATGATATGATTTTGAGTTGGGATGACTTTCAGTAATAGAACGATGGTCAGAAACATTTTAATAAAGATAAAGGATTTTGGGAGAGTTATTAAAGGGGAAGTTCACCCTGAAGAAAACTTTGTTGTAAAAATAGCAGAAAAAATAGTAAAAAATATTGGTGAAGGTTTGAGGAAAATCCGTTAAAGGGTATTTGTTATTAGAGTTCAAAGTTTTGGATTTGTGACGTCATAAACGAGCAGCTGCCTCATGTGTTATGTAATATAAAATGCATGAATTTCAAATTTTGCATGGTTCCTGATGACTTAATTTTGTTTTCTATTCATGATCGGGGGTGAAATGATTTGTCTATTGATATACAAAAGTTACAGTGACAACCATTTTCAATTTTCTGAGAAAATGACATTTCATTGATTTTTTACCATTCGCTATGTTGGAATGCTGCTCGCATATGACGTCACAAATCTAATAACTTTTTAATTATTTGATGAAATTTTCTCAAACCTTCAGCAATATTTTTTATTATTTTTTCTGCTATTTTTACAATAAACTTTTTGTCAGGGTGAACTTCCCCTTTAAGGATGTTAAGGATAAGGGGGGAGGATGACGTAGTGAATTAGTGAGATACATGTAGATAGTGTGAGGTTGAGGGAGAGACAAGGGAGAGGTTTTGGAGAGTATTCGTGAATTATGAGTGACTATGGAAACCCAGCATGTACATGTACGGTAATAACATGCACTTTAATACCCTATGTACTTGTTCATGATTAACTAGGTAATAATCCAATTACTGATGGTTCTTTGTACCTGATATTGGATGTTAGGAAGGTATTAAGGTTGTTGTAGTCTAGAAATTATTAGCTTGAAGATTAAGGAAGCATGTTCTGTACGGTGTGTGTATCTAGGCTACAGTGTATTTTGTTGTACATGTACTGCATCTGTCATACTTTATGTGTGTATGCATCATCATTATTATCATCATCATCATTCATCTCATGATCACAATCATCATTGTCACCATCTTAATCATCACTAATTTACCATCATCAATATCATCATCATCATCATCATCATCATCATCACCACCACCACCACCACCACCACCACCATCACCACCACCACCATCATCATTATTATCGTCATCATCATCTTCATCATCATTATCATCATCATTATCATCACCATCATCATCATTATCATCACCATCTCCATCTCCATCATCATCATCATCATCATCATCATCATCACCACCACCACCACCACCACCATCATCATTATTGTCATCATCATCATCATCACTACCACCACCATCATCATGATTATCATCATCATCATCATCATCATCATCATCACCATTATCATCATCATCACCATCATCATCATCATATCATCATTATCATCATCATCATCACTACCACCACCATCATCATCATGATTATCATCATCATATTACCATCATCATCACCACCATCATCACCATCATCATCATCATCATCACCATCATCATCACCATCGTCATCATCATCATCATCATCACTCCTAGTGAAATTCACGGTGTGTCAATAGCTATAGGACTTGTCAAAACGATTTTAAAGGGTCTGAATTATCAAGTGAGTCAAGACTATCCTTTCCTCTCGAAATACAATATGACACAGAGTTTATAATCTGATTTTACGCATCAAGACCGATGAATTCATAAATTGGTAGAAATGCTGCATAATTGTCCTACATGATACAAGTACGGTACTGAATATATATGAAAATATAAATGAGAATACTGTACCATTCTTTTCCATTACTGGAAGGTGCATTTCTGCTCAAAAGTAAAAACTTTTTTTCTTTATACCATTGCATGTTCACAATTGGAAAGACATATTATAGGGCGGACAAAAATGATTTCTAAAGCACAATCATGAGTTGATGATGCCTTTGAAAACCTAAGATTCGAAGCTGAAAAAAATGTTGATGCAGCTTAACCCATGAGTCAGAGGGCTCAAAATACCCTTTTCTATACAATATGCCATAAAAAATCATGATCATTGGAGAAAAACAAACAAAGATCTGTGAATAAATGTAGATGTTTAAAAAGCCTTCCACAACTGAATATTGGAATTTAAGGGGGGGGGGGGGGTGGTTAGGTAGCAGCTTCTAAATTTTGCCCAATGTACAGTGAATCTGACATTTTCATTGAATCTAGAGGTTAGTGATGGTATGTACATGTATATTTACATGTACATGGATCTACAAGATATTAGGCCTATATCCTCATGGCAGTCCCAAATCACCCCTAAAATCCCCAAATTGGATGCTTTGGGGGCAACTATCTTTTAAGAGTTGCCCCATGATCTACCACAACAATGTTCTTGAATAATTAATTAGATAATCAATAAATTAGATAATAATTAATTAATCTACATACTGCAGATTAATGAAAATTTAGCCCTTAAATTGAAAGAATTAGCCCCCAGAATTCAGTATTTGCCCTTTGGCATGAAAAAAAAATATCCCCTTAATTCATAACCAGAGCCAAAAGAGGTAGTAAAGTATATTAAAGATTAATTCCAGTTTTGGTAACGATCTTAAAATGACTTTTTACAGAATCTAATATAATGACCACCCAAGTGTCTGTTTGTATGAATAAAAAATATGCGCCAAAGGATTCTGGAAGAAATTGTGTAATTGCTGAGAAATAAGCAAAATAAGCGCAGATTCGGTCACTTCCGTCGGGTCTTTATTCCAGCAATAATTATACACTGTCCCATGTGTGCCTATCTGTGTTGGTGATCTTCAGTGTGAACGTTTTTCAGCGTAGATTTCAAGATTTCACAAAGTTCAGTTTATGTAACTGTACCAGATCTAGATCCTCGATGATATTCTGACAATAAGCCTGGTTTTACAGACTTTCTCATGAAATCAGTGTTTACTGCAACTACTGGCATTTCTCTTTAACATTCTGGAATAAAAACTTAAAAATAATTTATGGTAGGATAAAGGTTCATTGTCTTGAATATGAATTATGAATGTTTGACTTGGGTGAAGGTCTTTTTTATTTGAGTACCCCGAGGTTTAAACTTGATGACAAAAACATCCGTCATCAAATTTATTTATGAATAATTCATTTGCTAGAGTTCATTTTATGATGGTGAAGGCCTACATTTTGTGAGTTCTAGTCTTGCATTCAGGCATTACAATTTTAGTATCTCTGATATACTTTGAAAATTGTCTACTATGAAAGAGCTTTAATACCATTTTGTATAAAGTACGCTGTAATCCTCTTTCCGTCTTTTTTTTTGTTTCTCTTTGCTCCCTTCATCCCACTTTCCATCTGTATCTTCCTCTTTCATTTTCTTTCTCCATCTTTTCCTTTCTCTTTCTCATTCTCATGCCTCCTCATTTCATTTCACTCTCATCTCTTTCTCTTCCTCAATTAGCCTTTTTACTGATCAATATTCTCTGTCACTGTCTCTTTATCTCACTCTCCATCTGTATCTTCCTCTTTCATTTTCTTTCTTGCTCTCTTCCTTTCTCTTCCCCTCTCTCATTCTCATGTCTCCTCATTTCATTTCATTTCATTTCACTCTTTCTCTTTCTCTTACTCCAGTTTTCAATTGTTTTTTTTTTACTGATCTACATGTACATGTATATTCTCTGTCACTGATTCTTTTTCTCTCTCTCTTTCTTTATCGCTGTCTGGCTCTCCCTCACCCTTTCTCTCATTCCTATTCCTTTCAGTTTATTTTTAAATCAAACTTTAAATTTCACAAACATTTACATGTACATCTAACAGATATTTTTGATTGATTGTTCCTGTAATTCAGACTAGGCCAGGACTACCATTTTCAAGCCTGAGAGCATGGACATGAATATTGTGCGCGATGAAAGTAGGCTGTATTGAAAGGTCAATTCAGGAGGTTTGTGGTCGAAGGAGGGTGGGGTGATTGTGATAGTGCTCTCTTCAATCTATTTCGCAGATTACATGTATATATTTTAATCAGATACATGTAGTTTCCAAGTAGGTATATGTAGGTGTATATACTCTGTGTCTGCTGCATTTGTTTAGATCCCCCTTTTCAGTATTTTTTGGTCATGATGGGTATTTTGACTGTACTGTGATTTTTTTTTTACAAATTTGAATTCAGTGACATGTTTTTGTGAGCAGTGCCATCATTTAAGAATTTTTTTTTCCTATTTCTTTTTTGTACACTTTGTCATTGAAAATTGTATTGGAATCGAAGCCTATGCTTTCAGTAATAATAAGGCCACTCTTCTTCCTTTAATTAACATTTACATGTAAACATATTTATTACTTTTCCTCAGATATTTGATGAGATACAAAAAATTCCACCACACTTAATCATGTACACATTTACATGTATGAATTGAACCATTTTTTTTCAATCATATGAATATTCATACTATCCTTTTGAATCGATTTGAAATGCGCATAAAAAAAATGTAAAAAGAAATAGTACAGCACCGGTACTATGTTATGTTGATCAAAATGGATGAAAAGTACATCAAATAATCTACATGTACATGCTACATCATCCCAGTATCTATTCTTGTATGAGCTGCCAAAGGGATTACTTCATCAATACTGCACTTTAGTCTTATGAAGAAAATATCCAGATATTAGAAATTTTGAGGGGAACAAGCAGTTTTCAGTCAGCTTGGTTAAAATATTTTTACGCAAATGCTCTAGGGTTTTTCTGCTCTAAAAATAGGAGCAGTGAACATGCATATTCATGAGCTCTTTAGCCCTATGTGACTTTGTACATAATTAATAAGCTCACTATTAGAGAATGAGCACAATATTTCAGCTGTTCAGGAAAAGCAGCTTGAAGACATGCATATTCATGAGCTCTATGCTCCTGAGTGACTTAATGCATAATTCATGAGCTCTCATCCAAGAACAGAGAGCACAATCACATTGTCAACTGCAGAGCCTTGAGCATGCATATTCATTACTGAGCACGATACCCCCTGTATGACTTCATGCATAATTCATGAGCTCTCATCCAAGAAGAAAGAGCACGATCATATTGTCAGCTGCAGAGTTATGAGCATGCATATTCATGAGCTCAATACCCCCTGCATGACCTCATGCATAATGCACGAGCTCTCTCTCGCCCATGTGTGTACTGGCGTATGAAGAAAGAGATGAGGGAGAGTGATGGAGAGAGGTAGAGAGATAAGGAGAGAGAGGAGAAACCCCCAGACAAGGCGTTAGTATGGTGAGCATGTGTGCGATCACTGGGCGGACCATACGAAGCCTCTACCATTGAAACGGTGCATGGAAGATCTATTGTAAACATACAGATTTTGTTTATTAACCCTGTGGAGTTGCCTTGCATATGAATGCACCCCAGTGAATGAATGACCAGTGTGGTTTTAAGCCAGGAATCCATTCGTTTCCATTGGATTTTACTCGTATGCATCCAGATTTGTGGTGAGTTTCAAACCATCCCCACTTTATGATGTACACATGTACTGTAGATTCTAGAATAATGTGCATCCACCACTGCACAGTGAATCAGGTGGCAGTGAGGTTTATATGATATATCTGGTTTAAGTTGCAGTTGTTGTCATTGCCATGTATACCGTGGTGTCTGGGATCTAGTTTTCATCATTTTGATCAAATAAGCAAGATGAAAATTGGTCCTGTTTTATTTTGTTTCCAGGCCTGGGGGCCGTTTCATATTAAAGCTGTTCGTATTAAAGTTGAAAGCAGCTTTGAGAGCGACTGGTGAACCTTTCTTACACGCTATCAAAAATAATCACCAGTGAACATTGATAATGGTGAATATCATTTACCAAAAGAAAGGATCACCAGTCGTTCTTTAAGTCGCTCTTAACTTACGACCAGCTTTATGAAACGCCCACTGGTCTGCAGTGTGACCATTGATTTGCACAGTATCAGCTGTGCACTGATTTTCAGGCTGAAACACTCGTGTACATGTGGGTATAGACTGTACAGTGTAGCATGGATGCACAGTGGTGCTCATGTGCATCTAATACTCGTCATAATTCAATTTGAATTGAATCTTATTTTGCAGCATATAAATGGATGAAAAATTAATAGACCGGTTCACTGAGAAAATATCTTTGTATTGTGTGCACATAAAGTAGGGAGATGAAGATGCACATATAATACATGTAGATGGACACATGGTGATGGTGCTCAAATGTAGCTTACCTGGTTACAGTTTGTCAAATTATGAATGAATAAACACATTCACTGTAGATATTTGCATTGTGGTATATACATGTACACTGTACATGTTGATGAAGAAAGAGTATACGTGGATAATAATAATGATAATATACATGTAGGGTATTTATATTGCGCACATATCCACCTAGTTAGGTGCTCAAGGCGCTCCTGAATACCAGGCTAAGTTAGGCGTTCATAGCGCACACAGCTTTTTAAGGAATTACTTCCTACCGGTACCCATTTACTTCACCTGGGTTGAGTGCAGCACATTGTGGACTAGTTTCTTGCTTGAGGAAATTACGCCATGGCTGGGATTCGAACCCACGACCCTCTGTTTCAACACAGTTGTGTGGATCATGCACATCTAGTCGCTCATAATTTTGTTTTGTAGTAGAATGATACAGTAGACAAATTCACAGCATGAACTCTATGGAGATGAAGATGTTTTTGAAATATATGTGGATACATCTATACGTTGGAATTAAAAGGATGTCATTCCTGCTCATATATTCAATTTGAATTCTTTTCAAATTATTGTGTTCGCGGAAATCTTTATAAATGTGGTGCTCTAGCTTTTCAAGGACTTAAATTCTGCCATGCTAAATATGTAGCTCTAAACACACCCGGAGGCCGTTTCATAAAGCTGTTCGTAAGATAAGAGCGACTGGTGAACCTTTCTTACGCGCTTAACCATCGCCAATGTATATACCATTTACCACAAGAAAGGATCACCAGTCGTTCTTAAAGTCGCTCTTAACTTACGAACAGCTTTATGAAACACCCACCTGGGTTGGAAGTGGCAAATATAGATTAATCAAAATGCTTTGGCCCAAAGACAATGTTCATGTGAGAGGAATTATAACCATTATTCATAGTTAACAGCTCATTTGTACAAAATCAGTATGTGATGATGGAGTTGAGGATTTATGAAGTTAAGGATGGTGATGATGGTGGTAGTGATGGTGATGATGGTGATGATGATCATAATGGTGGTGGTGATGTTGGTGATAGCGGTGGTGATAGTGATGGTGGTGATGGTATTTGTGATGATGGTGGTGGTGATGGTGGTGATGATGGGTGGTCATCATGATGGTAGTGATGATGGTGGTAGTGGTGATGGTGGTGGTGATAGTGGTGATGATGATTATGAGAGTGGTGGTGGTAGTGATGATGACAGCGGTGGTGAGAGTGATGGTGGTAGTGATCATGGTGGTGTAATGATGGTGGTGGTGATGGTGGTGGTGATGATGGTAGTGATGATGGTGGTGGTGGTACATGTAGTGGTGGTGGCATTGATGGAGGTGGTGGTGATGATGATGATGGTGGTTGTGATGGGGGTGATGGGGGTGGTGATGACGATTGTGGTGATGGTGGTGGTGATGATGATGGTGGTGGTGATGATGATGGTGATGGTGGTGTTGGTTAAGATGATGATGGTGATGATGGTGGTGGGGTGATGATGGTGGTGGTAGTGATGATGATGGTGGTGATGGTGGTGGTGATGATGATGGTGATGGTGGTGGTGATGATGATGATGGTGGTGATGGTGGTAGTGATGATGATGGTGGTGATGGTGGTAGTGATGATGATGGTGGTGATGGTGGTGTTGGTTAAGATGATGATGGTGATGATGGTGGTGGGGTGATGATGATGGTGGTAGTGATGATGATGGTGGTAGTGATGATGATGGTGGTGGTGATGATGATGGTGGTGGTGATGATGATGGTGATGATGGCAGTGATGATGGTGATAATGATGATGGTGGTGGTAATGAGAGAGAAAGGAAAAGAGAGGAAAGAAATACAGTACAAAAACTAGACCTGTAGGCAAAGCAGTATTAGATGAGCATTATAAAGTTATAGCAAGGGACCTCAATAAAAAGAGAAGGGAGAGATAATGAATGCACATTATTTTGTTGCCATCAAGTCTATTCAGTCCTACATGTACTGTATGTTAATGTAGATCCTAAAAACCCAATTACACCTCCCTCTCACCAGGGGGAGAGAGATGATAAACACCATCCTAGAATAGGCCCTCACACCTTAAAGGGGGTTGACTCGCACTATGGGATGATTTGGATGGATGCATTCTTGTCGGCATAAATTACCACTAGGTGCTTTATACCATTGTGGCACTATTTAATCTAGACATTATTCCGTGGTTGCAAATTCCAGAAATAAGTGAAGTTCTCAATTAGGGATTTTTCCAACTAAAGGAGGGGGAGATATTAATATCATTAGCATCACCAGCAACTTCATCATCTTCATCAACATAATCATCATTCAGGGAATGATTTTCCTATCACATCACACTTGCTCCATATTTTTCAGACTAACACTGTATACTACATGTACACAAAAAACTTTTAGTGTACACCCCTGCAGCAGATATTTACATAGGACTGAACAGAAGTAATTGAAAGTTTTCTCACATCCAAATTATTCCCTCTCGCTATCATAATATATCGTCAACAGCAACAACATTGTCATCTTCAGCAGCAGCCTCGTTATCATCATCATCATCATCATCACGTCATCATTATCATACATCATAATTACATCATCATCATCATGATCATGATGATAATGATCATCATCAACCCCATCATCATCATCATCATCATCATCATGCATACATCATCATCGTCATACATCATCATCATCATCATCATTATCATACATCATCATCATCATACATGTACATCATCATCATGATCTTGATGATAATAATGATGATGATGATGATGATGATGATCATCATCATACATCATCATCATACATCATCATCATACATCATCATCATGATCACGATGATAATGATCATCATCATCATCATCATCATCATCATCATACATCATCATACAACATCATCATCATCATCATATATCATCATCAGACATCATGATCATGATGATGATGATCATCATCAACCTCATCATCATCATCATTATTGTCACCATCATCACTGTCATCGCTACCGTTATCATCCTCATCATTGTCATCACCATCATTGGCGTTGTCAATGTCACCATCATTGTCATCATCATAATTTTCATCAATGATATGGAAGTGAAGTGATCTGGTGGTTCCGACAGACTGACACTATACTTCAGTTTAAGAGAGGTTGAGGGTTCAAATCTAAACTTCATATTTTGATACAGACATGCTTTTAATATGCCATTCGGGAGAAACTTCTTTCAAAACATTTCAAATCGTAATACCATGGTGACACCCATTGAGTAAAAAATTGGCGACTACATGCCACCCTTGAACAAAAGCCGCAGTGTGTTGAGTAGTGCGCTCAGAATGTGCGAAGATCGCTTTCCGAAGAACGGCTGTGTCCTCACTTATGCTAAAACCAGTTAACGAGGCAAACCAATCTTGAAAACAACATCGCGAGCTGGTTTTATGAACTGGTTTGGAAGAGCGCTTCCATGATCGCTTTGACTGTTTTCAGGTAGTGAGAACGGTGTCTGAATTAACAGGCATTCCTCTGCATGTAAGCGAATTGACAGAGTATCTCTCTCAATCCAATTCTGTAACTCGGAGGATTTTCAGATCGGGTCTTAAAATAGGACACAGGTGCCTGGCAGTGGTTCGTGATTTCATCAATAGAAACTGTTCTTTATATTATAGACACAAGAAGGGGCCTCCATATCATTTTCATGAGGCTTTTTTTTAGATATACAGTATAAATGGAATTATGGGAATGTGATTTATTTGCCTGCCGATGGCTGAGGATATCAGTAGCAAATGTTCTTCATAAAAATGAACCGATATCATTTTCATCAGGCAGGATATTGAGATGGGATCATGTCATAAATATTTACACAATTATTAGCATCTAGTGTTGAATTGCATTGTGAATATAAGAAATTGCCTATTAGTATGTTGAGATGTTTTTCAAAACCTATCTTTGGTTTACAATCCCCCAAAGTGCATATGTCACTATTCCAACTCATTACGAGATTTTAATACTTGTGCCCCAAAATGGTTTAATGGTGTGAAGCATGTAAATTAAAAATGTGTTTTATTAGATGAATTTACCAATCATACAAAAAAAACTAATTTGATTTGGTGCTCCATAAAAATGAAATATCTGCAAATTTTTGTTTACTTTTGTCTTGTGTATATCAAACTCCTTCTCAAGCATGGAATGGGCTGAAAATTTTTAAGGATATTTAGCGTTTAGTGGAGCGTTGTGGCCCAGTGGATTAGTCTCCGGACTTTGAAACGGAGGGTCGTGGGTTCAAATCCCAGCCATGGCGTAATTTCCTTCAGCAAGAAATTTTCCACATTGTGCTGCACTTCACCCAGGTGAGGTGAATGGGTCCCTGGTAGGAAGAAATTCCTTGAATGCTCGAGCACCTGATCAAGGTAGCCGTGCTAAAGCCGGGGTAATGATAATAACAGGGCCCGCTGGGAGAACAGTTTTCAGAACTGAAGTGGCTACCCTGGGTTAATATGCCGTTATCATTATATAGTATTTTTTATTATCCACGATAAGTGCTTAAAAATGGACATAAAATTATAAACATTACCAAGAGAGGATGCTAGATTAACATTTAAATCTGAACTGCTGGAAAATGCTGTATTTGAATGAATTCTAATCCATTGGTAAACTATGCTTTTGTATTGTACATGTATATTGTAATGTACTGTACATGTATGTACATAACTGGTCCATTACCAAAGCTTTAATATACATGTAAACAAGTCTACATACCCTTTTCATAAACCTATCCTCCAATTAGCCGCCTAAGAGTAATGCGGATAATTCAATAAAAATTGCGTTCACAAACTCCAAAAATAAGCCGCATTATTTTTACGAGCGCTCGTCCTGAAAAAGGCGGATAATCGTCATGACAACTGGACACGCCCCCTCCGATGCGGTTGTGTTGGAAAAGGGTGACCTTGTGACTGCACCATGGCAATTATCCGCATTATTTGGAAATGCGTATACTCAAACTCAAAAATTCATAAACTCAAAATCTTGTCCCGATGCTGCTATTATGCGGATAATAGCAGCATCAAAATAATGCGGATTACTCTTGTCCTCCTCCAATTTTACGACCAAATTATGCTGCTATTAGCCGCATAATTGGGTTTATGAAAGGGGTATAAGAACTGAATATGTGGAAAGATTTTTTTTTATTTGAAGAGATATTTCAATTAATTCTATTTATTTGATTATAGATACTGAATGGAAAGAGAGAGAGAGAGAGGAGAAAGAGATATACATGTTACACGGAGAGAGTGGAGGGGGTGGGGGGTTGGTGGAATAGGACCGATGGGGGGGGGTGATACATGTAGGACAAAACAAAAGCCAGGGGTGGGGGATAGTGTGAAGTACATGTAATGGATTTAGGGAATCTCAGACTATTTTGAATTTCATCTGTTGAGTGGCAAGTCTATGAAATTTGTATGGGTTTTGAAAGGAAAGTGCACTGCATTGAAAATTTACAAAGTGGTTTGGAGAAATCAATTGCCACACAACAATGGAAGGTAAAATTCAATCCTGGGGATATCATTTTAAAGTGCACAAAAATCAACCTTTTGAATAGCCAAGGAGGTATGAAGAATGACAGGTAATTTTGAATACAAAATGACATGCTCCTGGCTACATGCTATTACATTTCTGCTTGTTAAAGATAAATTCCAGTATTGGTAATGATCTCAAATGAATTTTTACAGAATCTAATATAATGACCACCCAAGTGTCTGTTTGTATAAATGAAAAATATGTGCCAAAGGATTCTGGAAGAAATTGTGTAATTGCTGAGAAATAAGCAAAATGAGCGCCGATTCGGTCACTTCCGTCCGGTCTTTATTCCAGCAATAATAATACACTGTCCCATGTGTGCCTATCTGTGTTGGTGATCTTCAGTGTGAACATTTTTCAACGTAGATTTCAAGATTTCACAAAGTTCAGTTTATGTAACGGTACCAGATCTAGATCCTCGATGATATACTGACAATTAAGCCTGGATTTACAGACTTTCTCATGAAATCAGTGTTTACTGCAACTACTAGAATTTCTCTTTAAATGTGTATTGTTTCATTTATTTGCCTTTTTTGAAAAAAAATTGCTTGGATGGTACAAGTAACTCCAAACATCATTTGGTGATTCTTTAGATTTTGAAAACAATTTTTAGGATTCAAATTAAATTGAAAATTCAATTGCTCTCAATTCAAACACATACCATAGGCCTGTATTCTGAAGTCAGGTGTAATTTAGACCACGGTCTAACTCTGCTAAAATTATGGGAAGCTAGCAATTACAATATTTTGTTTATATTGCATATTTCTTATGTTTACTATTTTGTTTTCTTTCACTTTTAAAGGAAAAATGCTTCAGTTATCATTCCCAGACAATTATGAACAATTTTGATGTCATTATGAGTTAATTAATTGAATGTGTACTGTTAGGGATTTGTGCCACAATTGGCTCTCCATACTTAAACCACAACTTTAAACCAGGGTTTGATTTAAACCAGACTTCAGAATACAGGCCATAGTAAATCTAGATTTGTTTTTGTAAAAAATAGTACAAATAGATGACACTCAATAGTTCACATTACTCACCCTTTGTACCAAAGCTTTAGGCCGACTTTAATTCAGTCTCGAATGCAGTGAATTAGCCAATGGTATTCATGATTCACGGTCAGCAAGCAGAGTCAGATCCATAGCGCTTCATTTAATATGATTGACTGTAAGTATTCAATGGTACATGTACATACTACAGTTCATGTACACGTAAAGGGTCCATCTTGTAGTTTTTCTTTTGATTGATGATTTAATCAAGATGTTTCGGTGAAAGGATTTACTGCAAAATGATTATAATATTGACACTGATGACGTCAGATAGAGCTCTGATGGGACCACACCCTTGAGTGTTATAAATACACCAGAAGGTTGGCACGTAACACTAAAGGGTGTTTAACAACATGTTAAACATCCCAGCCATGGCGTAATTTCCTCCAGCAAGAAACTGATCCACAATGTGCTGCACTCAACCCAGGTGAGGTAAATGGGTACCGGTAGGAAGTAGTACAGGAAGTAATTCCTTAAAAAGCTGTGTGCGCTATGAACGTCTAGCTTAGCCGGGTAATATAGGAGCGCCTTGAGCACCTAAGAAGGTGGATATGTGCGCAATACCCTATTACTATTATTATGTTCATGTACAGTATACAGCATTACTTTAACACTGAAAAAGCTTGATGTGTTTTTCTTTGAACATTGGTTGAAAGTGTCTGGAGTTTGAACACCTATGTTATTGCAGTGTTGTTGCTTTTATCTCAATTTTTTGCTTTCAACACATTCTATCAGGTGTTGTAACACTACATTAATTAGTGTTATTTCAATCTCAGTGGTGTTTAACAGCTGAGGATGTGTTCATCTCTTGTGTTATATCAGTTGAAGAATATACAATGTAATGTACCTCCAGTAAAGCCTCTACCACCTTTAATAACATACCTGATTAAATATGAGCTTCATAAGGTGAGATTCGCCCTTCAGGCGTTATAAAATGCATCAAGGTCCGTAAGTTTGCATACATTGCCCAAGGCTTAGTGACAGAAGAGCGTAAGCATATGTTTGCATATAATTTGACTTCTGCTTCCAGGCATATTTGTTCATAGCAATGCTTGTCTTGAGTAAAAGATTATTTGGAAAGTTCCTCTTTGAATTTCTTATGAAATAGATTAAAAACCGTATAAGCATTTCCTATTTAAGATTTTCTGAATTAAAATTGAAAAGAAAAAGTTCCCATATTTTTGTTCAGACAACATATTAGAAATATATCAGCCTTTGCTCTTCAAAATGGCAATGATGATATATTTCATTCTCCAAAGATATACCTTAAAGGTGAAAGAAAGTAGATTTGGCAAACAATTATTTTATGAAAAGTTCTTTTAAATCATGGTTAAATGCCACCATTATAGATCTTGCTCTGTGACATTGACATAAACTTTGTGAAATCATGAAATCTAATAGCTGAAAACCGATAATTATGATTGGGGGGGTGGGGGTGCAAGAGATTGAAAAAAGTTGAAACCGGCCTGTTTTCCTGATTTTGGAATGACATAGGAAGGAGCAGATGTAGAGCAAAGATAGTGTGTTGATCTTTGTTGCTGAAATAATGAAGAAATGTATTAAAGAAGGAAGTGTGGTTGACAGAGATTTATTGGTTTGAACAAGTATTATGACTCTTGTCTTTCAATCTGAGGGTCGTGGGTTTGATTCTCACTAGTCATGACATGTTTTCCTTCAGCAGTAAATTTACCCACATTGTGCTGCTCTCAACCCAGGTGAGGCAAATGGGTACCGGCAGGAAGTAATTCCTCAAAAAGCTGTGAGCACCGGAATCGGTAGAGCAGCTTAGCCAAGGTAATATACAGGAGCGCATTGAGCACCTAACAAGGTTGATACGTGCACTGTATAAAATAAATCCTATATTATTATTATGTCATTATTGATAGTTCATACGGATAGAATACTGGTATTATAAAACTGTCTTTGCTTTCCATGTCAGTTTTTTAAGAGAGTTTGGGATCAACCCTTTCAAGGATTGGCGCCTCCCAGCCGATTGAAATTACCATCCTCTAATCGCCATGGTAGCAAAGATGAAGAGTGTGGACTGGGGAGAAGTGCTCCATTCACATGGGGTGATGCGTTATGTGTGTTTGAGAGAGAGACAAAGAGAGAGATGATAAAGAGAAGGGAATGGTTAGGGGTATGGGGAGAGGGGGGGGGGTGGGGGTAAGAGGAGGTCGGTGGGGTTTGGGGAGGGGGAGGGTAGGAGAGGGGAATTGTACATGTATTTCAAAGATTTTTGACATTAATTAATCAATTCCAATGGTATGTGTTCTATTTTTCACCATCAATAATCACATTGATGAGGATTGTGTTTTGCATGAAAATTATTATTATTTTATTTGGCACAAACAATAAGACAAAAATGAATAACAATGTAACTATTAAAGAATTTTGGTGTTTGAAGCACACAAGTAGATAATTGTTTGATTAAAAATGGCTTCATGAAAGCATACCATATTTTATTCTAATAATGCAATCTAAAAAGGACTAATCCGTAAATGCAATTAATTTCAAATCCATGGAATGAAAAGAGAGATCAGGGTCCTGTATCATAGAGTACGGTAGCAACTGTTTTAACTTTGCCATTATGGCAACTACATGGTAACCTTGATTTTGATTGGCTGCTGAGCCCTGTTCCCATGGTTGTTGCCATAATGGCAAAGTTACAACAGTTGCAACTCTTTATGAAATGGGCCCCAAGTCTGAAATGGGAGACTACTAATAATTTCTTCACACTATCTCAATGGTGCTAATAGAAAGTCTGCAGTGAGAGACTAGCAATCACTTAGCACCGTCTTTACAGTGGGTATGGTGAAAGATGGGGGATACATTTGTGTTCTCCATGGCCCCTATAACACAAAACCTAGCGATTGATTGCGGGACTGACTTTAGCGATTGATCATATACAATAGTCATTGCAATCAGTCATAGAAATCAGCCCTACGATCGATCGCACAGCTTTATGCTATGGGTCCCTGGCATGCAAGATGGATGGCTGGACATTTATGTTTAGTTCAGATGGCAGGTGTGTTTACATTAAAGGCCTGGTCACACCGCCCGAGCGTTGTTGGAGCGGTCGTGGAGCAGAAGGGAAAGAGAGTCGAATTTCGCTCACAAAATTGGGGGAAAAAATCGAAAATAAAAAAACAATCAAAAATGGTGAACGGTAGCGAGCGGTGATGATTTTTTCTCTCCGCTCCACGACCGCTCCAACAACGCTCGGGCGGTGTGACCAGACCTTCATATAATGAATGGAAGAGAGAGGAAGAAAAGGGGAAGAAGATATGGATGGGGGGGGGCAGTGGGAGAAAAGGAGGGTAAGGTCGGAGTGAGAGAGATTTTGAGGGGGATGTTGTGAGAGGTGAGGAGAGAAGGGGGCGGGGTTGGTAGAAGGGGCACTCAGAAGGGAGAAAGAAAGGGGAGTGGTCTATCAAAAATATATGAGAGAAGTGATGGAGGTACATATAGGGGGGGGGGAGATGTTTAGAGATACATACAATTTGCAGATGAATGAAGATCCAAAATTAGCCTCCAATAATTTGTGAAGGAATAACAAGACATAGCTGCCAGACAATAATCGACTCCTTTCTGTGTAGGGTACCATGCCTGTAAAAATAAATACAGTGTAGTGTCTGTGAACTATTTATGCAAGGTATTAGAGAGAGACATTTTACTTCTCCGCCATTAAACTGCAAAGTTTACAACCGCAGTAAACAGGAGATAATTGGCTAGATGACAGGCTCTTCACTTTTGATCATGCTGTGTTCATATCTACTTCTGATAACGTTCTTTTTAAAGATTGCATCCACATGTAGCCAGTAGGGGAGATTGGGGTTTAGTTGGAATGCGGGGTAAGTTGAAAATGTTTTTTTATCGCCTGTAAAATATATTTTTTTAATATGCAATACTGCCCTCAATTTAATTGATATCAATAATACAACACTGTTGTATTATAAATAGCAATAAATTGAGGGAAGTATTGCATAAATTTATTTTACAGGTGTTAAAGAAAATTACAATGTTTCAAATTAACCTACTTTCCAACTAACCCCGATCTCCCCACTATTTGTCAGCTCCCTGTAGAAGAAGCTTTATTTGTCAGAATGACATGGCCAACATTTCTTGATATTTTTTGAACTGGTGGCTTTAACAGATTTTTGTATACATTTAGGTGACTTCTGTATTGCTTTGAATTTTGTTGATTGTGTATTTTTATGATCACCATCACATGTATTAAAGTGAATGAATTAAAGTTTTCTCTTTTAATTAGGCAGACCCTTTTCTAAGAATACGCTTTAATTAGCACCACCAGCTGGTGCTATGAAAGAACCACACCCATAATAGGTGTTAAATACACCATTGAGTGTGAACATAACACCTAACAGAATATGTTGTTAAACACCAGTGATGTATAAAGTGATACCCTGAATTTAACACTGATGGAAAGTATGCGATGTTGTCCTTTGTCAACATAAATAATGAAGTTTTTGAAACACTTTTGTTTTTGGAGTGTAATCGGTGCACGCGCTCTCATGTGCTTATCTGTGTCAGTGATTTTCAGTGTACTTGATTTTCATCTAGATTTTTCAGTATTTCTCAACTTGTTTGGCTGGTCTAAAGCTACATCATAGACTATATGAAATTCATATGATGATGTGAAAACAACATTTTTACAAAAAAACCTCCTGAAATTATGAATTATATAAAAAAATTCATGAATATGTGGACCAAGTCACAAATTTTGAAAATTTGACACAGCATTTAATATAGTCTACACTGCAAAACTGCTGGAAAGCTAAATTGAATACACAGGGTCTTGTCAGTATAATACTAATGTACCGAGTTGCTAAACAGAAAATTTTGAATAACTGTAAACTGGTCTTGTAGTATTAAAGACTAAATAAACTGAGTTGCTGAGTTGGTGCAAATATTCACTGCTGAATGATATGCGCTAAGCTATTAAAACAACAACAACACAAACAGAAAATTGTGAATAAATGTAAAAGGGTCTTATCAGCAAGACTAATGGTAGGGTAGCATGAGACAGCTCATTACTGAATGTAAGCAATGTTCTGAATCTTTGAATTAGCATTCTACTGTCTGGAATAGGACCATTTCACATCAGGCATTAAAGCTAGGGTTACACCGGAACCAAATCAGCTGCGAATTCATCCAAATCCACATATTCGGGTGGTTTCGGGAGTATTCTGTTCTCCCTCCATGAATGCGAGAAAAATTCGCGAGGGATATTGGAACATTCGAATTCACCGAAACCATCCGAATCAGATCGTATTCGGGCAGAATTGGTCCGAATTTATTTAGGAGAATTTGGTTTTAGTGTAACCCTAGCTTAAGGAGGAGAATTTGGTTTCAGTGTAACCCTAGCTTATAAAGGAGGTGTTCATATAATTTATGAATAGATATATAAAGTCAGCTAAAAGTCCAAAGTTGATTGCCACCTTTTCGCTATGGGGGCAGTGGGAATTAGAAGTTTCAGCATTCATTTTTAATAGTAAAATCATTTTTCATAATGCAGTGTTTGCTGAATGTACTCTGCATTTTTTTTACGATGGCTGTATTTTCATAAATTTGAGACTAAAAGAAGCAACTGCAAAGATGCCAGCTTCATGACACGCGACATTAAAAGTGAATGTAAAAAATTTCTCTAAACTGCAACTCTTGTGATATTCAAATCAGTTATGAAGCAAAGTACTACTAATAATAATAATAGGCATTTATATAGCGCCATCTATCTAGAAATATTCTATTCCGAGGCGCGTTGTTATTATTATTATTACCCCGGCTATAGCTCGAGCTGCCTCTCAGCGCTCATGCATTCAAGGAATTAATCCTGCCAGGTACCCATTCACCTCACCTGGGTCATGTGCAGCACAATGTGGATAAATTTCTTGCTGAAGGAAATTACGCCATGGCTGGGATTCGAACCCACGACCCTCTGTTTCAAAGTCAGAAGACTTATCCACTGGGCCACAACGCTCCACAGTTGAGGATTCTGTCTTGCTATAAAAGCGTATACAATGTGAACATGTATTGGTTTAGTTCATGAAAATAATGAAAAATGCAAACAGTTCTTTTTTTAACACCCCCCACCCCACCCCCCCCCCCCCCCCCCCCGGTAAAACACATCTCCATTTTCATCCAAATTATGATGGGGTGGTGGGGAATACACATTGCAACCATAGACAGTGCAAGAAGTTCTCTTGATTGATGATGCTGTTCTGGGCCCCTTTTTATTGCTCAATATTGTAATATTTTCAACTAATGCTAGATATACTGAAAGATGAGAGGCTGTTTTTGTTTATTTCTTGGAAACTTGTTTTTGTTCCTCCCCCATAAAATGCGCCTATCATTGGAATGATTTCTCTCAATGATATATTGTTATGTACATGTACATGTAGATAATGTGGTGCTTTGTTCAATTGATGAATTATCTACAATTTGAAAAATTAATTGCTTTATTTTTGTATCTTTAATTAGGAAAATCAATTGCTTTATTACTAAAAATTGAAATAAAAATTGTAAGTGGTACATACAACTAGTGTAGTATGGACAGTAATGGGGAATCTGGCAATATGCATTTTATGATAAATTTATGATCAGTTTGCATCCATTCATACAATGAGCAAGGGAGCTTTTCATGAAACAAGTAGCAACTGATTTTCGCTGACTGTTATTAGCTACTGAAATGCACGCATCTGATTGGGTCAGAGCATGATAGTCGGTGAAATATCACTGACTATAGTTTCATGAAATGCTCCCCAGTGCAAGGTCAAGATTGATACAGACCTCGCTTTCACTACCCAGTTGAGCCGTTTGCCGAATACGGTACCTCAGATTAAAAACGTGGAAATACTCATAATTAATTTTTCCTCCGAGGAGAACTCGCAGGACAGATGGACAGTTATATTGCACAATTAATTAAGTCCGTCCTTGTACACAGTAATAGAAAGTGGTGTTAAATGACACTGGCAGTGTTGACAGGACTATAAAGCACTTTATTCCAGTGTTAAAAAGATTCATGGTGTTAGTTCCAATCCCATCGATGTTAATATTATTTTTTAAGCTCAAAGACAGATTACATGCAAATCAGGGTGGTGTTTTCATTTATGACTTAGAGACGCACTTAAATGCCTAGTTGCACGCAACATAAAAGGCATGACCGCATCAGATCATGCGAAAAGGATGCGCACTATATTATGTAGGCCCATTGATCAATAAGATTGCAAGTTGCATATCGTATATGCGTATGTTTTGAAGTGCGGCTCTAAGTCATACATGTACTTAACTCTTTGTGAATCACCCCCTGGCCTTTTTCATATATGCCATCCACCCCCCACCAATGTATTCATACACCAGTGTGAATTCATGGTGTTAGTTGAATGCCAGTTGGTGTTATCAAGGAGTTACCAACAGTCCAACACACTCCTTGGTGCTTGGTGTTATAATACATTCTGTATCTTATTTAAAAAATATTTGGTGTTGTGTTCAAACTCAACACCAAATATTTTGAACACTTGAGGGTGTGGTCATCACAAGACACCAACCGGTGTTATCTTTAAATTACACCTTAGTCTTACAGTGTAATGCTTTCCTCATAGATTAGAGAGCTCTGTGGACAGATGGACTGTTCTTGCACAATAAACTTTGTCCTTGTAGACACTAATAAAATGTCCTGTTGTGTTTCTTATGAAAAAAAAATTGACAGGTGAAGAAATATTTCTCAGTTCATTCAGGATTTACAGTGTCTACAGTACTGTCTGAATAAATACAAAATGATCAATATATTTATCATGGAAATTGAGTTAGACTATCCTTTGAAAAAATTCATTACAAATGTTTATGTATTGATTGATTGATATTATTTTAGTTGTGCATTCAAAATAAATATGCAACATGACATCTAGGTGATATTTAAGTTTTACAAAACAATAAAGCAATAGTCATAATAAAGCAATGAGAAATAAGTATCAACAAGAAGCAATATAATCAATTAAAAGAAAATGGTCAATTCCAGCCAAATGTTGCATTTTTCCATTTTCAAAAATTTATTTTCTGAGCAATTTTGTTTATACTGTTTATAAGTATACAGTTTAAGGTTTACAAAAACACACTTATATTTACTATACCCTCATTCATTCATAAAATACACAATGTACACTCTGTTGCATTGTGGTACTAAGATTTCATAGAAAATGTACAACTTTCACCCATCCCTGGCTCCTGGCAAGCAAAGGGTGCTGATGAAAAATTCCACTGTCCATGTGACCTCCAAGCAATAATTTAGCATTAGCTGTATTGTTTTACACGCTGCAGTTAAACTGTGAGGCACAAAATACATTTCAAGGTGTGTATGTTTGATGTCCCATAAGTCACAGTTTTGAGCATTAAGTTTCCCTCATATGCTACCATAGACTCCTGGAGACAAGTATTGGACTTTTTTATCTACCATAGTACATGCTTGCTTCAACAAATCAAGCTGCATCTGTATTGGACTTGAAATAGCTATACTGGGGGGACATACATTTAAGTCCCATAAGTCACATGTCCCATAAGTCACATATACAGTTTGTAAACCATGCCACCTTAAAGCTGTCCATGACAGCAAAGAGAGAGACAATAATGCTTTAATAAAAGCTGGAGAACAGTATGCTGTCAGAAAAAACAGTCTGAATATCATAGGCAGTGCATTGAACAACAACAAAAAAGTTTGCATTGTGTGCCCAGTCCAGAAAGAAGGAGAAACTGAATATGATCGCTAAAATGCAAAGCTGAGTGCAGGTAAATTGGGTTTGTTTCATCACCCTAGCTTTTATTCATTTTTTAGGTCCAGATCATTCTCTTGGTTTTCTTGTCCCCTTGGAGTATGCATCCACTGTTTTACATATGATGTGAACTTGGTATAGACATGTAGTTCCATGGAAACTATTAAAACCTATGTCAATGTCCCATCAGTCACAAATTTTGTAGTTGAGCGACCCTCTGGATCCTGTCAAAATAAGAGCACCAGTCCTCAGATGCATTTAAGGCTACCATGAGCAGAGCTACATGTATTAAAGCCCTTGTAAATGCCAAAAAGTTGTTCAGAAGCTTGCAATCAAGTTGTCTCAGAATCATTTCTGCCGCCTGCCAAATGAAAGGAACATGCGCATTTAAAGAGGACCGAAGTGTGATGTCACAATGTCATGAACATCGAATCGCCGGTTCTAAACCTAGTCGCAGCTGCATGATCGTCTTACACATTTGTATTTGCAAAAATGGTGATGTGTGTTGTCCCTGGTTGTTACCATCATTCTGATAGTCGTAAAAGGGCACTGGTTCATAAAGCTTTTCGTAACTTAAGAGCGACTTTAAGAACGACCGATGATCCTTGTGGTAAATGTCATCATAAATTGGCAATGTTTTAGCATATAAGAAAGGATCATTAGTCATTCTTAAAAGTTGCTCCTAACTTACAACAGCTTTATGAAATGGCCCCAGGTTATTTTATTTAGAACCAGGCCACCATTACACCATGACAACTGACATCACTTTGGTACTCTATAAATGATGATGTCCTTACAGGCATTCAGAATTTCTATGAAAGAGATGACATATCAACCCAAGCAGCTGGCAAAAAAGAAGTTGTGATAGGGTGCATCCCCATGATATATTTTTTAACCAACATTTTTTTGTATTGCCTGAAGTGTATAGTTAATGAATCTTGATGTTCCCTTTGTCAAATCGTGTCCCATGGGGTTCCAAATTGGCAATTTTTGGCAGCCATCTTGGATTTTTCATGAAAATCAATTATTTTCATATTTTTGCACAGACAATGGTAAATCTTCCATGTACATTGTAAATGAATACACTTTTTACTATACAAGTATACATGTACATGCAGTTTAGATAGTAGAAATCAATTACAACCGTTTTTAAGACAGTCCAGTTAATGAATTTTTTAAAAAGAATTTATGCCAAAATTTTAATATTTTTTGTCAAAAATTTGCCTGTGCACTGATATCCATCTGTTTTATCATAAACATCAACAGCTAATGAAAAATATGAGCATTTGACACAAGAGAATATATTAACAAGAATATTGATATACTTCATGGTAGCATTAATGTCTTAATTTTCTTACATGTATACACTGTAAAGGTCATCTTCTTCCCATACTGTACGAGACAGATAGAGTAAAGCAACATTTATTTGCCCTATCTGTAACAAATATGTCCTATCATTATGTCCCATCAGTCACAATTGAAAGTGTGTACATTCTTTCTAATTGTTCATTTTTCATCTGTTTGCTAAATATTTATGATTGTAATTGTTTATTGATTATTTTGTACTTATTTGATTACAGTTCTTAAAACTTGATGACAAGTTAGGAAGCTTTTTTTTGGTTAATGTTCCCTTTATATAAATGAAGTGCATGAAAAGATGTTTCTGCCCTTTGTTGATTTTATTTCTGACACAATGGCATGAATTATTAAAGGTGTCATCTTATTAGGGAATATTTATTCATGCTGAAATTAAGTTTGACTTAAAAAGTCATCGAGAGGAAATGTAAATTCCATGAAATGAGATAGGGTCCCATCAGTCACATTCACTTGTCCCATAAGTCACACACGATTGCACACAACTACTGAAACAAATGAAATGAATCAAGTCCAATTCAAGTACTGTTAGTGAGCCCTATCACTAGTTAATCTCCAAGCCCAAATCTAAAAACATTGTCATAAAACTGAGATAGATATGGCACTTTGAACAAAAGAGCTCAATTTGTGTGGTCCATCGATGTCCCATAAGTCACAATGACATTTCTGAAGATCTAGCACCCTATGCAACCAAGCTGAAAGCATACATTTTTGTATATAGTAAGTTTAAGTATTCTTCTTACAGTTTAATAAAGTAAATCCATGTTTGTGCAGCTACTATTTCAGATATGCACCTCAGTTATGTGGAAAAAAGTATCAAATGTCCCATAAGTCACAATGGAATTGACCGAATATCAGTTTAAACAAATGCAGGAGACTGCCATTGAAAATGATGGCGGCCTCGTAAACATGGTACATATGTCTTTCTTCATTGATCGAGTGGGTGCAATGCAGGTGCAGGTGCTGGTAAAGGACAGTTGAATAAATAACTTGAAGAAGGAGATGCATATGATTCAATTGTTTTTCTTTTAATAGCAGGTTTAATTCAGTATATTGTTGAACATGACTTAACATTGTCTGAAAAGTTGTTCCAAATATCAACCTCTGAAGGTTGTTGCTAACAGTGTGGCAGTTACCAGATTATTGCCCGACATAGCAACAAGCATTCATGTATTAAAAGCAAGTTCCATTGAAATTGGATGTTAAATAGGAAATGGGGAATGTTTTGTGTCATTTTTGTATCTGATTTGTCTCTGCTTGCTGAAATTAACTTGTTGTTTGGATAGAGTTCGCCTTTAAAATATGAATTCCTTTCCTGATCTTGTATTTCTCGTTTCCATCGTCTCCAAATGCCATAGAAATTCCCAATTTCAAATATCATGGAAATATGATGTGCCCCAGGCAATTTCCTTGATACCTGTTCCTCACAATAAGGAATATTGATATTTGATGTAAAGAAGTTTGATAGACCCTCTTGTTGCCATGGAAACAAGAACATATGACTCAGGGCAAATTTATGAGAAAAAATGTAGATGGATTGATTTTGATGTATGGGGCTTAAAGGTATTGTTTAACTTTTTGAGCAGCAGATTTAAAAAAATTCTCAAACCAAGATGAAACATGTGTACAAGTGCATGTATTAGAACTAATAAACCCTCAAAAACAACCATTGTTGAGAATGAAAAGCCAAAACTACAAGGCAAACCCCGATTTTGTAAATAGGTGTCTTATAGACGCCTAAATAATACACATAAGTGTATGGGATGAAATTAAGAAGGTGTTTCCGGTCACTTTATACCTCAATTTTTTAAGCACTAAATAATCATTTTCGAACACAATTTTTTCTGGGCTTCATTTTTGTAACATATCACAGACACAGGTGACAAGTTTGACCTTCTACATGTAGCTCAGATTTTTTAAAAGTCAACCAATCACTTTAAATACTTCTTTATGCTGCACTTTTGTAATGAGCACCTGCTCATGTTCAGTTAGATGCTTATTATATATTAGATTTTAATATTTCTTAATTTGAAATGTTCAACACAATTTTAGTTGAATTACACAATCTTTTTGGTCAACTTTGACATATTGAAGTTAATTGAAGTAAAGAATACAAAAAAATGAAAGAAATTGCCATCCTCCCTATAAAAAAAACCAAACAAACAAGATAATAGGTTTTAGTGTGACATCTATTGGTAAACACCAATGATTAGTTTACGCCTTCTTGGTATGGCATATTTTGACACAGGTTCTGAGTTATTGCAGTGTTGATTATTACGCCATCTAAGCTATCAAATAATTTCTCTGATCTAACCCTGTGGTGTTTAATACCTTGTCAAGTAGAAAACAATCTGTGTTTCTAAATGAAGTACAAAACCCCCCAAAAATGAAATAAATAAAAAACAAAAAAGAGAGAAAAATTGACAATTATAAAAGTCACTCATAAAGGTGTTGCCGTCACATTAAGGATGAATCAAACTATCAAAGTCATCTTGGTGTTGCATCATATTTAAAGTGTTGATTGCTTTAAAGTGTTTATTGCTTGACTGCCGCTTTACCAAGTAAGCTATCATGTCACCTCTCGGATATCACCCTACATTCATGTATGCGGTGTTAATTATTTGGTGTAATGTGTTCTCAATTTTCCAACATCCAAGTAAAAGGAAATTTATAGTTTTAATTGAATGTCAACAAAATAAAAAGGAACTACCATCCCATAAAATTTGGAGTGACACCCATGGTGTTTGTGTAACACCAATGATGAACTGCTAAAAGTCATCTTGGTGTTGCATCCTATTCAACACCTAACTTTAAAGTGTTGATTGCTTGACTGCCGCTTTACCAACTAAGCTAGCATGCAACCTCTCCGATCTACTGAAGACGAGTTAACGCCCTCAAGAATTCAAAGATTGAAACTGAGAACGGTTATTCCAAATAAGAGAACTCCCGAACTCGTCCGCCGTCCCATATAAATTGTGTCCTTACGATTCGAGAACACTTGACACCGTCTAATTCAAAGGACCATCTCATGCATGGAACATTATCCACCTGACGAATGAGAAGCATTAAATGTGTGCATAAGACTAATCCGAAGTGATGCAATCCATGGGGTACATGATGGGGTTGCCATGACGATACCTCATCAGAGACGGAGGGATGAAGGGGGCACTTTGGGATAATTTTGGAGGCAGTCGTCAGGTAGGGATGACGATGAGTCGCCGTGAGTCATTGTGTCATCTTCGCTTGAAAACCGGTGATGTGTTCAAGCGAGTCAAGAGCATGCTAGCCTGTCTCAAAGGCTCAACCATATTTTGATGATGCGTGAGTCAGGTTTAGACTCTGTTCAAGTGACAAGTCTTCAGATATGTATAAAGTCAGCCTTTTTATTGTCTGGATTATTAAGAAGTAGTGTATTGAAAAGTGCCTCCATATGTTAGGATACAATTTTGATTTTATATCATGTCATGTCTGGGGAATTAGACCAAACTAAAATGTCATCAGAAGTCAGAACTTTCTTTTCAGGGTGTGCTGCTATCAGTCAGTAATCTGGGGGGGGATGTTTTACAAAGATTTAAGTATGACTTAAGTCGCACTTAAATGATGGTGCGTACAAGATATGCAACGCGCAATGTTATTGATCAATAGGCAGTAGTGCACGTCCTCTTCGCATGATCTGACCAATGCGGTCATGCCTTTTATAATGCATGCAAATAAACATTTAAGTGCGATTCTAAGTCATACTTAAATCTTTGTGAAACACCCCCCAGGTTTCAAATCCGGTTTAGTCTCGGACTACTATGCCAGTAGAATATTGTTTGTGGTGTTTTTTTTTTTTTTTACAATTTTTCTTTGATTTTGTTTGATGAACTCGATTTATATAATATCATTATTAATATGTAGCCTCTGATTACATTCTAAATACAGGTATTTCCAAAAATTCATACTGATTGAATGGATTTTAAGATAATCACACTTTCATGTAGTACAGATAAAATTCATTTTTCAAACCATTGCAATATATTTTCGCATTCAAGTGTTACAAAGCCAATTATTTTCAATCAGAATTATTGCTGCTTTTAGAATTGGAACTGGTTTCAAACGGCATGCATGAGGTTTGATGTCCACTCATTAAACTCTCAAAAAGAAAATGGACCTAAGATGTAGCCTTGAAGAATTTACATGTATATTAAATGTAGAAAATATTCATTTTTGTAGCTTGTCGATTCTTATTCTGTATGATATTGAAGCCATATCATTTTTCAGATACTTTTTATGAATCTTTAAATAGTTACATCCTGCTTTATTTCCTGATCATCAACTATTTCAGTTTGTATGAAATCATAATTTGACCTTGCATTGTTCCATTTTTCTTCCTACTTCATTTTCTTTCATGCATTCCTAGCACCTGGACACAGAAAATCATAATCACTGGGAGCTCTGTGCCTATCGTCATATCATTAGTGCTTCTCTAGCGCCCTCAAGTCTTGCGTTCAAGACAGGCGCTTCTTACACACTATCACATTGATTTTGTATGCTTCCATTTGAATTTCATTCCAAGCAGCTTCAGAGTTTTATTGTGCAATAGGAAGAGAACAACTTCTTGATGGAAAATAGACATACTGACTCGGTGTTTATGAAAATTGACAATTCACCGCGCACCACACGTCCAAAACCAAGCATGTTCCAGACCGTATCAGGCGGAGGCAACTCACTTAAGTTCACAGAGGACACGCCCGAAGAACGGGAGCGTCGTAGGAGGGTGCAGCAGGAGATGGCGGATGCTGCGAACTCTCCAAGACGAATCCCCAAAGGCAAGCTCGGGATGACTAGTACCGCTGATACTTACGAGGGCACGCACGACACGATGCAGTTCCCGTCAGAGCGTGGTGAAGGGCTTGTTAAGCCAAAACGCGATACGCCCGAGGACTCTCCGCACCACGTTTTAAAACGCCCTGGTGGTTCCATGTTCACGAGCGTCGATGGAGGCGGCAACTCGTTGCCGCTAGATTCAGTCCGCCGCGGAATCAGCGTGGACTCTTCGCTGAGCTCATCGCCACGACGCACCCCTTGCGACGCAGTCTTCAACGTGGTTGATAACCCTGACGAGAGCGCAGATGCTAAACCGGGTGATCCTTCCCCACTGTTCAAGAAGTCACCCTCTAAATCTGGTCGTGGTATAGCCTGTGGCGGAGGACCCACGTCCTGGACTGGAGGTCCCATTGTTCTTGGGGCCGAAGATGAGACTGATGATGATGGGGTAAAATTCCTTGTGGCTGCTTATAATCTTGTGAAGATCAGTATACTGTCTGTGACTCTCTGTCAAAGTAAAGCATGCTTATTTGGTCTGCATATTCAGTGCTCTTGTTGGTTCTTTATGCAACATCTAGAGGATATTCCCTGTCTTCAAGTCCTGCCTCAAGTCCTGCCTCTTGCAAAGATCTATATCCCTCTCTATATGTGTCAAAGTGAAGCATGCTCTTTCCAAATTGGTCCGCATTTTCAGAGCCCTTGTTGTTTCTCCTTTGTAATATCTGTATAGAGGACTTCCTATTTACCCATTCCCAATGTCATTTGCTCTTCAGATATTTCAATTTCAAATGTTTTCATTCATATTCTCCTCCTTTTCTATGTTCTGTCAACTGCAAATTCAACTTATCTTAGAATCCTGTTGGTATTGTGCTCTTAAATCTTTCTGACATCAATGTCATATTTGTCACAATTTCTTACCCTTTACCTTCAAGTGCATGCGCAATCTTGTGAAGATCGTTTCTTGTGTACCTTTTTATTCTGTGTCTGTCATATTGCATTATGCTGTCTCAGTAAAAACGGTCGGTATCTTCAGTTTATTGTGATTTTTTGAGCTGTGCAACTTTTGATCTCAGCCTATTGATATATTCGTTTCATATACATTGTTGATCAAAGAATATTGTTTGCATTTTTTATTGCATTTCTAAGAATATTTCAATTGTTTTGTTTTCTTTGATATTCATTATTCCTCTATCTGCTTTTCATAAATAATGTTTTTGTGAAGTCTTTTCTTTTGTAAAGCTCTTGATTTTTCATATGAGTGAATATTCCTCTATACCACTTGGAACATTGGTCAGAGTCTTTTCCAAATCACATTTCCTATCCATCTTTGTTTTACTCAATACGGTGTACATGTATCGTAGGATTCAATATTTAGGAGTGGTCATTCTTACCGTGTTTACACAGTGACACGGCTCGGGGGTTCGACACGCGAGCCGTGCTCAACACGGCAATTTTATGCTGTGTAAACGCGATCAGTGTGATCCGCGAGCCGTGTCGAACACGGCTTTTTTGATCCGCCAAAATCGTAGGTTTCAACCCCGCGAGCCGAGTCAGACTCGGCAATTTTTTCGTGTGTAAACAGAAAGCCGTGTCGAACTCTCTTGACCTAGGTCACTGCGCGCGCTTTCACTTTTGATTCGATTCCGGCGGTGAATTTCCCGCCTTTAATTTGCAACGTCATAATTCTTCTTCCGTTCGAGATCCGCGAGCCGTGTTGAACTCGCCTTTTTATATGTACGTATAAACGCGATCTCTGATCCCTTCTTCGCAGTGTTCAACCCGGCTCGCGGATTCAACACCCGAGCCGAGTCAATGTGTAAACACGGTATCTGTTCATCTTAATTTTGGCAAAGTATACTGCAAGCATTTCCCCAAATACTCTCTTTCATTTTCTATTTGTTTTATTCAGTGTTTATAATAAACTTTCTCTCTTTCATATAATTCAATAATTAATATTGAATGAAACAAAGAAAAAAAGAGAACAATTATCAGAGATTCCAAGGAGAAAAGATAATTCAAACAGAAATACAAGTTGTGCAAAATATGAAGAATAAATTAATTCTTTAGATTTTGTATTTCTGTTTGAATTATCTTTTCTCATTTGAGTCTTTGATAATTTTTTCTTTCTTTTCTTTATTTCATTCAGTGAATCAGTGTTAATTATTTTTGTCACGGCAGGGGGGGAGGGGTGAAATCAGTGACCCCTTTTTAGGAGTCTGTTTCTTCATTTAAATCTTCGAAAAAGTAGCCCAGAAGCGTTTCCCTGAAAAAAGTTTCCCTTTTCCTCTGTGTTTCATTCAGTTTTTGTCTTTCTATATGATTGGCAATATTTTGTGGTTTGGATTAAATTATACCCATTTTGGGTGGTAAAACTTGTGATGCTTTCTACAAGTACATATGTTCCCCTCATTTGCATCTCTGCTCAAAGTTTACTACAAGCATTTACCCCAATATTTGTTTTTTTCTTTTCTTCTTTGTTTCATTATATGTCTGTTTTCATTATGATTCTTAAACCTTGGTATTTTTGTTTTAGATATTTGGTAATGTTTTGAAGTTTGTAATCATGTATTATAGTGAATAAATATATATTCCTCTTCTCCTTTTGAATTTTTGATAAAAAAAAACATACTGCAAGACCTGTCCCAATTCTTAATTTCCCAATTTTCTTTCCCAAAACATTTCTTTCTTTTCATGTACATGAATGTACTATCATTGAATATTTAATATCCATGTATTTGGATAAGATATCAAAGTACTACATTGAGAATTGTCAGCTTGTAATATATGTTTATTTCAATGGATATTCCTCAACCTTGCCTTGGCCCTGATTTTATAAAGTGGCAAAAACCAAGTTTTTTGTTCAATCTTTGTTTAAATAGATTTTTTTGGGTATAATTTGAAAGCCTGCCTTCAATTCTATAGACTTTCCAAGTTTCAGATTACAAAATTTTTATTTTTTTAAAAATAAAAATACGTATGTAAGTTTCAAATTTCATTCAGTAGTTATAATATATCCTCAATAATGCAATGCACCATATATTGTAATTCTGTTTCTCAAATTATACCATGGATGAATATTTGAAAGAGTGCATTAAGAAAACCTCTTAACTATGTTACGCTTATTCAGTGGAGCATTGTGGCCCAGTGGATTAGTCTTCTGACCTTGAAACAGAGGGTCGTGGGTTTGAATCCCAGCCATGGCGTAATTTCCTTCAGCGAGAAATTTATCCACGTTGTGCTGCACTCGACCCAGGTGAGGTGAATGGGTAACCGGCAGGATTACTTCCTTGAATGCATGAGCGCTGAAAGGCAGCTCGAGGTAAAAGTGGGGGTGATAATGATAATAACAACATGCCTCGGAATAGAATATTTCTAGATAGATGGCGTTATATAAATGCCTATTATTATTATGCTTAATATTCCATCCCTCATATCATTTGCCATGATCGAGTATTCTAAAAAGAGAATTAATAACTGATAGGCGCCTAAATCCTCGTCAGTAATGCACAATATCACCATAATATGCAAATCCAGTCCTTCTTATTTTGGCATGAAAATTTATTTTAAGGAGCGAATTTAGATCCCCAATAATGCATGGCACCATATTATGCTAATTCCGACCTGCATATTATTTGCTATGGTTGAGTATTTGAAAGAGTTCATTAGTAACTATGATATCCTCCCCAATAATGCATATTAACATATTATGCTTATTCTGTCCCTCATATTATTTACTACGATTGAGTGTTTGAAAGAGTGCATTAGTAGCTAATAGATCCTCCCCAATAATGCACATGACTATATTATGCTAATTCCATCCTTGTGTTAATTGTCATGATTGAGTACATGTATTTTGAAAGAGTGCATTAGTAACTAATATATCCTCCCCCTCAATGCACATATCACCATATTATGCTAATAGTGCCTCCCAATGCTCTTTCTCTACCAATCCACATCAATAATATATGCCATGCTCCGACTGCGTCTAACAAAAGGCCCGATCATTAAAAAACCTCAACGTCCGCTAGACAGGCAGCTGTAATTCAATTAGGTCGATTACAGATTTCAGAGTTATTCACGATTATTAATTTGTGCGAGAAAGTGGAAACTGCATGTATCTGTGGTCGCCTTTGAGGTGGTGTGTTTTAGTGAAAAAAATGGAATGATTATGATAATGATTTGATGTGTGTAAATAATGAACTGTGTTTGACATTTTATCATTTAATTATTGTGCCATTTCCCCCTGTACAGTGTATGTGTGTTTTAGGCCTATGATTTAGTTTTGTTATCTAGTTTTGTCAAGTAATCTTTTCTCATCCTCTCTTCTTTTCTTTCCCCTCTCTTTCACACTCTCTCTCTCTCTCTCGCTCTCTGTCTATATCTCTTTTGTCTGTTTTTCCTCTCATTTCTGAAGTGATGATAAAGTACTCACTGGCATGTTTTCCTTCCCTTTTTAAAGCGAAATGTCTATTCATATCTCTTGTAAAATGGTATTGAAATAATATACCATTCATACAAATTATCTTTTATCTTTATTTTTTTCAAAAATATTTAATCCGTAATAATTTTTTTGGGCTAGATGTGTTTGTAGTTTCAGTGAAAAATACACCCTTTTCTTTTTTGCTTTTGACAGGTTGCAAAGATGCAATAGTTCAAAATATCAATTCTCCTGAAGATAGACTAAGAAATATTTCTTTGCAACACAAACATGTATTTTCCAAAAGCCAATCTTCTAGTAGGTAATCCTTCATATGATATGTTATATGTAGTCTCTAGGCACAGACAATTGTTTTTTCGCAATTTGTATTGTGCACAATGCAGAGTCTGAAGTTGTGAGACTAGATTCACCCTGTACTGTGGCTGGCTCTACTATATAGCTTATTTGACACGGACAGAGAGTTTGGAGTCTACATGTAGTCTTCACTTAAGACATGGTATAATTGGTTAAAGGTCAAGTTCAAGTTCACCACATAAAAATGTTGATTTGAATAAATAGAGAAAAGTCAAGCGAGCATAACACTGAAAATTTCATCAAATTCGGATGAAAAATTAGAAAGTTATAAAAAATTTAAGTTTCGCTTATTTTTTCACAAAACTGATATGCACAACTCAGTGACATGCAAATGAGACAGTCGATGATGTCCCTCTCTCACTATTTCTTTTGTTCTTTATTGTTTGAACTATACAATATTTCATTTTTTATAAATTTGACTATATAAGGATCAACTTGATTGAACTTTATACTATTAAACAATGCTAATTCCACATGTTCAGGGAGGAATAAATCATTGTTTCACGTGAAAATGAGGAGAAAATTAGAATATTTCATATAATAAAATACAAAAGAAATAGTGAGTGGATGACGTCATCAGTTTCCTCATTAGCATACCGACCAGGATGTGCATGTAAACTGTTTTGTGAAATTAAGCGAAACTTTAAAATGTCATAACTTTCTTATTTTACATCCGATTTCAATGAAATTTTCAGTGTTATGTTTGTTGGATTTTTCTTTTTATTCAAATCAACTTTTTGTTGGTGTGGACTTGTCCTTCAAGCGAAACTTTAAAATGTCATAATTTTCTTGTTTTACATCCGATTTCGATGGAATTTTCAGTGTATTATGCTTGTTTGATTTTTCTCTTTTTATTCAAATTAATTTTTTGTTGGATGGACTTGTCCTTTAATTCGTCAAATCAGAGTCTGTGCTAGCAGACTATGTTCTCTTAGTATAAAGCCCCCACTTGAAAGATCATAAAATTCTTTTGTCATGCGCCCCCTTCTCCTCAATCCATCGGGATAAGAAGGGTCCTATGTAATGCGATATCGGTATTCAAGTCTTTTAATCTCTAGCTCCTTTGTCCGGCCCAAATTGGGGGAAATTTATGGAGAATTGGGAATGAATTATCATATTGTACTTTCAGTGGAAGAAGGGGTTTACTTCTGTGTTTAATATAGGAGTTACTGCCCTACTATTTAGACTATAAAATTGCCCGACAGAAGGAATTGGCACAAGGAGAACATCCATGTATGTTAATTTGTAGAAGGGCACAAATTCAAATGTGGAGTATGCATTGTAGTCTTGAGTGTATTAAATGAGATTGGGGTACATTTGTATGTAGCGAGTAATTTAATCTTGATTTTGGTAGGAAACTGAATATTAGACTTTGATATTGTTTTTGCCTGATTCTAGTATTTTGTCTTAATGTACATAAAAATGATGCAAACATTTGAGGGGGCAATTTTGAACCCTTTAAAGAAAGCGAGGCGAGCGAGCCGAAATCAATGATTTTATTTTAATCAATGATTTATAAATAATCATGAAGAAATTTGAGATGATTTCTGAAAAGTTAAACACAGTTTTGATGAATTTATTTATTTTTCTCCTTAATCCTATTTTGATGAATGTAATGAGTTTTGTATCAATGTTTCAGCCCCAAAACTACATGTATTATCCCTCTTGTGAAAATCTCTCAACCCCCCCCCCCATTGGTATGCTAGTTTTATCCTTGAACATTCTGCTGCTATCAAAATCAAAGATGCATTCAGAATCTGTTTTATTATAAATGCCTAATTCCTGATGTATTTAAAAAAATCAATACACTTTACAAAAATCTTATTGAGGGAGATTGAATTACTACCCTACTTAATGTTTTAGTTCCCTTCGCATCATATTCAGTATATAATTTTAATCATTAAATTAATTTCTGATATATTTTAATGATTAATTTGATCATTACCTCTTCTGATAATTGATCTTCATATTTCTTCCCCATTGCACCTGTGTACCACTGCAGTCTATATATTCATGATCTGCTATTACAGCTGAGTTCATGAATCTCTGGGCAAATATGCTGGTTGCGGGGCAGCTCTTTGTTTTGCCAGGCGGTGTTGTCTTTTCTTTAGCAGGGATCCCCCTGATCAAGGCATTGATGTTTGTTTTGCTGGCTATGTACTTGAGATGCGATAATTGCAGTATTTTGAGGCGAAGGTGCAAAGATGCAATTTTCTTACATGTTTTTGCAATTCTTTTCTATCAGAATGGACGAATGGATAAAGTTTTAATAGGTCTACAAGGTGTACATGTACATACATGTATACTTTTTAAGGAGGGAAAGGGGGGGGGGGTGGGGTGCATAATTGCATACAATATAAAAACTGTTCTGTTCAAGGGAGAGTTCTCCCTGAAATTTTTTTTTGATGTTATGCAAGCAGCAGCTTCCTCCTATGGGGTGTAGTAAAACAAGTCGATGAAATTTCATTACCTAAAAATTTTTTTTTGGTTTTGTTTTACCTCTAGTATATCAATAGACAAATCATTTCAAACCTGCTTCCGATAGAAAAAAAAAATTAGTCATCATGAACTATTGAATTTTTTTATCCATACATCTTCTATTATAAATGGGGCAAATGTATATGACACAAATCAAAAACTCCAAAATTCTGATAACTTTCTTCATCTTCTGTTCTTCAATTCAATTTATTTACATTCTTCAACATGATTCAAATAAATACAAGATAAATTAATTCAATTTACATCAAAGCATGAACAAAATTCAACAGTGGATAATGATATACATATTCAATAAGTGATTCAAATATAAATTTACATGCATGTCAAATTCAAATCAATATAATTAAGTCAATATAATTATATATCATGAGAAGAATGGAGGGTCCACTGAAAAACAAACCACCAATATTTTGTATTGTTTTATTCTGGCTTTTTTTTGCAACAGACTTTTCTTCGGGGTTTACATCCCATTCAAAACACTGATATTGTGGTGCACAAGCCCCTAAAGCAGTCGTGATGGTTTTACAGTCTATAGGCTGGCTACAAGATAATGCTACCCTGCCCTGGGACCTCAACATGAACAGGCAATATAACGATGAATTTTCGCATTCCCTGACAAATATCCTCTGAAAGGTTAATTACCAAATATAAAGCTCTCCCGAGAGTTATTATGCTAATTATTCCACCCTCACCCTACCCAGTTTCTATCCACGTATTTTCCCAAGGATGCGAGCATGTGTCATTAGTTGTCTGTAATTATGAGCGTATTAGGTGGCGGATTTGTCTGTCGGTATTATACCAACGGAACGGGATGAAGAATATTATTTTGAGGGGGAGTAGAGAAAAGAGCCACATAAATTGATTGGATTGGGAAGCATGGTGTTGTAATATGTGCCTGTCCCCAGACTAGGGATATGAGAGAGAGAGAGAGAGAGACAGGGATAGAAAGAGAGAGAGGGGGGGGGGGTGTATTAGATAATTAGGTGGAGGGGGGGGGGGTGGTATTAGGTAATTAGGTGGAGGAACAGGGTATGTGTGTGTTTGTGGGAGAGAGAGATAGTTGGATATGTTTGGGGACCGGGGGGGGGGGGATGGGAAGTAGGATGTGTGTGAGAAATAGAGAGATAGGAAGAAGTGAAGGAGTTTTGGGAGTGAGGGAACGGCAGATGGAGGTTAGGGGGATATATAGAAAATATATTCCAGCACTGCATGGAATAACAAATTCAGAGAGATTGAGTACTTAATGGGAACATAGCAAATTACTATAAAGATGAATATAAGATTTAGACTTACATGTACTGTATTGAAACTAAAATAGAATTTGAAATTAAAGAAATGGACAACAATCATCACAAATTATGGACATAAGGACTTATCTTTCTATACATTAATTAACATGAATGTTGCACCTTAGAATTAGACAAAATTATGTTTCTTTGGAGCAAGCGTTTGATTCGGCAGAAACTGGGGCTGTGTAGAGGACTTCTTTATTAGTAGTAGAATGAAGGGGGGGGGGGGGGGGGGTTACAGTACATTGAGAAAGGTCTTCAGAAACTTTAAATAGCAATATTCATCGTCAACTACATTTTTGTAACAAAAGCACCTTAGAATTTATAGACAAAATGTTTTTTTTGAGCAAGCATTTGATTCGGCAGAAACTGGGGCTGTAGAGGACTTCTTTAGTAGAATGAAGGGGGGGGGGGGGGGGGGGGTTACGGTACATTGAAAAGGGTCTTCAGAAACTTAAAGTAGCAATATTCATTTTTATACATGCATGTCAACCTACATTTTTTTGTAATGAATAAAAGAATCAAATTAGTAAAAATGATATTGATAACTATTTCAGTTTTAAAATCCCAATTCTACCCATGTGGTTACCTTACGCTGTTATTTGAATACATGCTTTTGTATTAATAATCAAGTATTTTTTTTCATTGAAGTTTATCTTTAGAAAAATCCTTGACATACTGATTTGATATTGCCTGGCAGACAAAGTCAAGCTTTCAGACTTATTTTCAGCTAAGCTATTGAAAATAACTTTTTTATGTACAAAAGAGCCCATTCTGAATAGCTTTCATCCCTTTGAAAGCCTCCCCAAATTGAAAGCCTCAATAGAAGGGGGGGGGGGGTAAGAACATAAAAAAAAGTCTTCAGAAACTTAAAGATGCAATATTCATTTTTATACATGCATGTCAACCTACATATATTTGTAATAAAAAAAAATCAAATCAGTGAAAATGATATTGATTTCAGTTGTAAAATCCCAATTAATATTACCCACAGGAATACCTTACACTGTGATTTGAATACCTGCTTTTGTATTACAAGTTTTTTTCATTGAAGACTCTTTTGATTCTTTAGAATACCCTTAAATTTGCTGATTAGCAATATAAAGAGGCTTTAATGAGATAGTAATTTGTCCACAAAATATGAATATTGTTGAAAAGTGGAAATGAATCCATTGTCATTTATAGTTACTGATTAACAGAATAAAATAAAGAGAAACACACTCATGAATATGATACCATTATCATGATTTATATTGCCTTGCAGACAATGCAGAACTTTTCAACTTATTTTCAGCTATTGAAAACAACTTTTTTTATATACAAAAGAGCCCATTCTGAATAGCTTTCCTCCCCTTTGAAAGCCTCCCCAAATTCAAAGCCTCAATACTGAATAATAGTCAATATCTTTCATTTTCGATCAGTTTTATGCAACTAGTCATTAGCTGTAAACTCTTTTGGCACTTGGCGTGAACATGTAGATCCTGTCAACTTTCTGCATTCATCAAGATATACCTCGTTCACATTTGCTCTACGGCAGCCATACGGTGAGTTGAAAACAGCCGCTTTAACATTCTGTGTACCAGCTACATATATAGGTGGTTTGAATAAAAAAACTAAAACTACTGTTTTCAACTTGCCGTATGGCCACCGTAGAGCAAATGTGACCGAGGTATTAGTTTGTTTTTCATGAAGTGCTTTGGAGAAATTTCTTTGAATACATGAAGTTATTGAATGTATGAATATAAAACACACATAGATGAAAATAAAAGAATCTTATTAGGATCATACATATGTCCTGAGGATGACAGGGTAAGAGATGGGCCCTCCATACTAAGGTACTGTGATTTTCTGTTTTATCGGCAAATAAAACAAATTCTGTTTGGTTCTGATACTTTCATGTAAAAATTCATGGAATTCACCTTTGCAAAACTGAATTCAGGTTTTTGCTGTGTACATTTTCTGTGACGAATCGGAATTTCCATTTTTAGATCAAGTTGAAATGGAAATTGAAAAGACCAATTTTTAAAACAGAAAATCACTGACTCTACATACTGTCATTAATAATCACAACATATTATGATGTTTTCATTCACATGTAAAAGTTAACTCTTCCTTTTGTTGAGAAAATGGTGAAAAAAACAAGGCTATTTAAAAGAATCGACAGCATTGCAGAAATGAATATTCCATGTTTGAATTATGCATGTTTCTGATGTATTATGCATTAACTTGAATATTGATTGCTGGAAGAGATGAGGGACTTATCTGATTTACATATCAATTGATAATGCAAGTCCCTCGGACCTATTCTCCGAACCCCTCCAACACGGCAGCAAGAGAGAAAAAAAGGGTGTGTGGCCAAGAGAGTGCGCCATAGAGCATTATGATCCAGTGGAAACATATATGCACACTAACTGTAGTATATATATATTCACTGTAGCGCACAGTGCTATTCCATGGCAGTGCTATTGCCCTCTGTGTGTGTGTGTCCTCTGTGTGTGCGTAGTATTGTCTATGCATGCTACCCCACCCCCCACACAAACCAATACCGCCAATCTCAATAGCATTGGTTATCGCACAGTAGCAGCGGTATAGTGTAGTATATTCCACAAGCGAGAGATAGGCCTCCCATGTATATGTTTCCTATGTTCCGCTGGATGTAGGGAATATATATATATCCTCAGTGGAAGTATATATATACTCCATGCATGAGTAGATGATGGTTGTGATGTTGGTGGTTTATTAAGCTTTAATGGTGGATAATTTATCAAGGATATCATCAAAGCTTTGAGCTTCTTTCAAGGTGGAAGATTTTTTTGATGTTTTATGAGCTTGGCTACCCTGTGGAGCTGTGTGAGAAGCCACATGTGTGATTGCATACCTCCACGTCTTGTGGACATCAACAGTCTTCTAAACAAGTGGTTGACGGTTTGATCCTGAATCCAGCTCTTCAAAAACGTTTCTCTTGCCATCCTGTCGGAACTGTTATTACTTTCAGGATTCCTAGCTTGAAACATCACCGTCTAGAACCTTCAGAGAGGCGCCATGCAATTAACCGTCTGTTGCATCTGCATGTCAATTTAGGCTGAGCTTAAATTTTTGATCCTGTGCAATTATCCTACATTACCTCACCCTCAGCTCCCCAACACCACGGAACTGCATTACCTGATGACAGTCTAGATAGAGCATCTGCCATTTCATGAGTGACACCTTTAGAAGGGAGCCATCTTGGATTTGGAATACATCAGTTAACATACCCGCCTTTGACTAAGTGTCTATTACGTACTTCCATCCCACTTTATCGTACTAATGTGCAATCACGAACAACCCTAGTAGAAAGCCTCATTCCACCGCCAACCTATAAACTCCCACCTTTAACAGTATTCTTTCTGTGCTGTTTACTTGTATGCTTACATCACCCAGCACGGAGATCACAAAGGAATTTTTTTGCTCTGAAGTATATCAAGTTTTTGTGGATTATTATTTCTTCATAATTTGCCAGTAGCGGACGCAACGACACAATGACGACCCCGTCTAAATTCAGAAATGTTCCAAAGGTAATTATGAATGCCAGTGTTATAGTGTATCTGGTGGTGATGTGTGACGATTAACGATCTCTATTCTATCCAACTACATGTAAATTTGGGGAGGGGACACCTTGGGGGGGGGGGGTCTAGATTGCAAATTTAGGGACATGAGCCCCCTTTTGGCCTGGTCGTGGACACTGAAATATTAAGAATAAATGTATTTTACGGAAACAAGCAACTGTTTAGGAGGTACATACTATCTATTTCCTTTAACTATCCAGCATTTATCTCTCCATTCTCTCCCTCATCATATTTTTTTTAATTGAAGGGGGGTTGGTTAGAAGGGAATGACCAGTGTAAAAAAAGAAAAAATGGATGCTCGGGCGATTTTGCCCCCACATGCTTAAAAGAGCCAGGCTTGAAAATCTCTTTTCACTTCAATGTTTAGCCTTTTAATCCGATGTTGCAGATTTACGCAGGTATCAGTAGGTTATGAGAAGTACTAGCCCCAAATAAAAAACAAAATAGTATTTTGGCTGGGTATGACCCATATTATGGGCTCAGTACAGACTGATGCTTGTCCAATATCCTGCAAGGGGCGAAGGTTAGCCACATCTATCAAGGTCTTGTTTATATTTAACCAGATTGTCCATTTGCAGTTTGCACATGATTTGATTTGAGCCATTTGGGATTTGCTTCTGAATGCATGCAGGCCTTACATTTCAGGGCAACTGGGCACCAGTCGATGGACTGTACTTCATCAGAACACGGACCTACTAGTAGGTCCATGATCAGAAGAAGAAGAGAATGGCCGATCTTTTAGGGCCCATTTAGACTAACGGCTATATGTAAAGGGATAGTTCAAGGTACTGTATTAGCGAGTTTTTACACCACCATGCAAAATTAGGGACAGTGATTTTCCGTTTCAAAAGATTGCCTTTTCCGTTTCAGAAAATCTCAAATTCCGTTTCAGCACGTCAGAAAACGGAAATTCCGTTTCCCCATAGACTTTGTACACACGGAAAAGTGACAATTCCGTTTCCAAATTGAATAGCAAAATGAACGTACACTCGCACTAGTCAAACTTTATATCTGCTACTGTACCAACAACACAATAGAATCCATTCTAATCGGATCTATGCGGGTGTAAATATTATTTTTACAAAGACATTTAGCATGCATCATCACGGTGAAATGATTTTTCATTGATAATTTGGGGGGTTTCTGACATCATTATCATCAGTCAACAGCTTTTGCCAATCCGCCATCTTGGATTTTAAGACCACGATATCGTGCTGTTACATCTTCAAACGTAGAGGGCAGCAACACACGACCGTGCATAGTTGGAACAATATGTGTACAGTGCAGTGAAGCCCAACCCGGCCGGCGCGGCTGGCCGGGTACGGGCGTGGGGTACTGTCATTATTTGTGAATTGTCATGATTGTAGCGAAATGAGATCGTGTTTTCTGGGGTTTTGTGGCCATTTAATATACTCATTTTGTTGTGATTTTGGAGTAATTTCTGTTGCTATTCTGTGATTTTGAGGGAAAATGCGTTTTCCGTGATTTTCCGTTTGAAATGCCACTTTCCGTTTCAAAAAGCATTTTCCGTGAATTCCGTCGTTTTCCGCGATCGCGGAAAATCACTGTCCCTACAAAATGAATTCTGGAACACAGGAAATGTATTGAAAATGCCCATCAAATGACGATGAACTGCTGAGAGGTCTTTGTCAGAAATTAGTGAATCGGAACAGCAGTTCGTCCTACATTTCGGAGCTGACAAATAATTGCAAATGCATGTATGCCGTTTGTCTGGAATCGAGGACGAAACCGCTGTTTTGATTCACCAATAATCGGCAAGGACTTCTTGGTTGTTCATTGTCATGAAGGGCAGTCGACAATACTTTTTCTCTGTTTTTGATAGCGTTCTGCATCCCAGTGCAAATATTCCTAATTGTCAGTTCCTTGACCTAGAACCCAAAGGATGTCCTCAAGGAAGTCCTCAAGGAAGTTACAAGCAACACAGGAGTCAATGCATCATTCAAAGACTTGAGTGGATTCCATTGCACATGTCAATGCACAGTGGGATGCCATCTCAACTCGTTAAAGGCCCCATTGACTAGCTATTGAATCAGCCCCCTATTGTGAGAGAAGGATTACACGAAAGAGCCTGTATGGGACTACTAATCTGATTAGCTGCTAGACCCTTTTGTAATTCAGCTCAGTGGTGCTGTAGTCTTGATATAATTTCCATGGATAAGTAGTCATTTGTCTGGGATTAGAGTGATGTTTTCAGTTTCATTTTTATGATGCCATTTTGTGGCTTGATTGGCTTCAAGCCTCGAGTACACCCTTCTGAAAGAAATTGTTAAGGTGTTAGTTCAAATTTAGTGATGTTCGGCACCAATGGCCATACCCAGAGACTCTGCATCTTTTATACAAATATCCAGCCAGTGTGGGAGAAAGTCTTGAAACTCTGCTTAAACTGTCTGCCTTTGATAGATAAGAATAGTAATCATAAATGGGGATGTAACTTGAACTCAAAATAATTTGATTAATAGGAATAGCGAATAACAGGATGGAAGTAAATGCAGTAGAAGTGCAGTAGAGCTGCAGGAGGTTAGCACTTAGGTTAACCAGGAGCATTTCAGAATGCTGATTCTACTGAAGTATTCACATAAACTCTAATTTGAAGCATTGACAAGTGCCAAGGAAAAACAAGCAATTTTGCCCCCATGGCAGCCACAATAACCCTACATAAAAAAAAACCTTTTCAAAATCATAACAAATATGATACTAGCCTTTTCAAGAACTTGCTTTTTAAAAATATTTGTTATCGTTCAACTGAACATGTTTGTCTTACCATATATCTAATGAAACGCTGCATACCCAAATATCCCCCCCCCCCAATAAATGAAAAACCCAAAATGTTTGCATAATTGCTTATGACCAAAAAGAAAATCATCCTTTATTCTAAAGAAATAGATGATTAATCTTTTCCCTACATATTTTGGTGGCAGCGGTGGGATTTATACCTTTATCAATAAAATAAATATGAATACAATTGCTAAGTGGTTGTCGAACTCTTCGGCAAAATGATCAATGCAAAACGTTACACCATCTGTCTGTACTTGTGTAGCCCTATTATATACATTGATCAAGAAAAGCTTTAAAGATAAATTCCAGTAGTTGCAGTAAACAATGATTTCATGAGAAAGTCTGTAAAACAAGGCTTAATTGTCAGAATATCATCGAGGATCTAGATCTGGTACAGTTACATTAACTGAACTTTGTGAAATCTTGAAATCTATGCTGAAAATGTTCACACTGAATATCACCAACACAGATAGGCACACTTGGGACAGTGTATTATTATTGCTGGAATAAAGACCGATGGAAGTGACTGAATCCGCGCTTATTTTGATTATTTCTCAGCAATTACACAATTTCTTCCAGAATCCTTTGGCACATATTTTTTATTCATACAAACAGACACTTGGGTGGTCATTATATTAGATTCTGTAAAAAGTCATATTGAGATCGTTACCAATACTGGAATTTATCTTTAAGTGTGTAATGAGCTGCCATGTTATGCCACTTATCATTATCATTATAAGCAGGGCCCAATGGGAGAACAGTTTTTGGAACTTGAGTGGCTTCCATAGGTAAACTTAATATTACATTACTTAACAAAATACAAAACCTCAGACCTGGCTCAGACACTTTTTACTACCTGAAGAAGATGAATGTCCTATCGAAACATGGAATTTTGTAGATCTATGTAAAACAGAGTCATAATTTTCCAGCTGTTGAACTCAAACTGAATGGTAATCTTCATTGCATTAACAAAATATGAGTAATTGACATGCATGGAGTTGAAAATGATGATTGTGATCACGCTGGTATATCAAAATACTTTGTGCGTGGAATGCTCACATTCAAGTATACTAGATAATATCAGCATCATGCTTTTAATGGGGGTAGGGTATTTTGTTCATTGCTATTGTTTTGCACACAATCAGAATCCTATGATGTCATCAAACCCTGTTTCGTATGCACGTTCTATCTCCATTTGTTGAGAGGGGAAATAATTTGGCCCAATTCCCCAAGAGAAATATCATGTTTCGCGATTTTTATCGCTGCATGCTCGGAGATTTACATCTGCGTTGCTAACTATGGAATCAATGCATTAATGACCTCAGTCTCCGTTCTGCTCTAGTTAGGGTTGTATGAGGTCAGATAGAAGAGGTTGCCAAGGGCTAGGCCCAGTATATCAATTTGAGAAATCTTTTCATTCATATATCCTTTATTGCATTCAATTTCAATTCTTTATTGATTCATTCATTCACTCAGACACCTTTGTAATTATCTGTTCATTCTTTCATTCATTCATAAATAAATTTGTTCATTCATGTATTCATTCATTTGTTCGTTAGTTTATTCATTTATTGAGCCCCCATTGATTGCTAGTTTAGTTCAAGACAAAATATCTATCAATGAACAAAAATAGGAATTCCTTCCAAAATCCTTTAAAAAGAAAAAAAGCTTTAAAAATATTCAAATACATGTATCACCACCCTACTGGCAGTGTTCAAAAACACATGCCAACCCATAGGGATGCACTTCTCGCCGAATATGAATATCAAATTAGTATTTTTAGTAAAATTCATGTTTGAATGTGTATCTTCAACCCAAATGTATGATAATTGATAACTCTAATAGCCTGTTGGATTGCCCATAGTACATGTATATTATCAAGGTACACTTTGGTCTGTTGTGATACCTATATAGTTGTCAAGTGTCTGATACAATGGCTAAGTTTGACAGCAAAGAAAAACAGAAGACGAGCGAAAGCGGAAAACCTCCCTCACGTGGGTCATCCCTCTTTCCCTTTCTACTTCAAACCAGGAAACAGTGCTTGACTGTAAATCACTTTTACATTTTTCTTTTCGTAGGCTAGCCTATTATTGTCTTATTAAGTGCTACCAGTTAGATAGGATAACAGAGAATACAAGGTATCTATAATCTGATCAAGAAATTTATCTTGGAAAGGATCTGTCTTTTCTGTTGAAGTCTGTTTTTTTCCGACAGTTACAAGTGACAGAGATTCCTGGCCAATTAATAGGAAAGTTGTCAGATGTGATGACGTGTCGGACAATAATGTTGATGAAATGCTTCTCGGCACTGATCAGAAAATACCTTTGTTTTTGCCACTTCTTGTGCAGAGGCAAATTACTCATAATCCCGAAAGAGAATACCCGCTAAAAATAAATACTTTTCAAAATTATGGAAACTTCTCGCAGGGATTTTCCAAGTTCTGAGGTATTCTCCTGTTCTGAAAGCAAATCACAATAACTTTCCCGTCCCATGCTTTTTTATTAGGGTCTTTGAGTCCTTTGGTTGAGCTGGCGATTTTTAATCGCAAGGCTCCTCTACTTTAATAAAGGGCTACTCCCGAGCTGAAAATAATTATATCTGAAAAAATAGAGTAAAATTCACCGAACCAATTGCCAAATTTTTTTAAAAAATCTGATAACAAATACGGTTTTGAAGAATAAAGTTATTATTTATGACCAACTTCAACCCTGGATTTTACACTATGCCCTACCCTTAACCGGACATAAAAACTTTATTGCAAGTTTGCAACCCTAACCCATCTTAGACAAAATAAAGCCTAAAGCGATTGTTGCTGTCCAGAGCAAATTCGTCACTCGTAAGACCGTATTGAGCTTCCCCCAAAGAGTACATGTAGTCTGGTTTGGGTGGGTGGGTATGAATACGACAACTTAATTATCATTTTTTTTTAGGCCTGAACTAGTTCTCATAAATTTCTGCATATTCTGGTGATTGGCTCTGTGTGAAAGCACCTTTTTGAGGTTTTGATACATGTTAGCAAAATTAATCACTTCCTATATGGGTTAGCGCAGCTATCATCCCACTCAAACCTTGACATTATTTTCTATAGATGGGACTATGGAAAGATTAAGCCAGATGTTTTGAATAGGTCATCAAAATATTTCATCCTTATTTGATGATTATGGCAGCTTTATAAAGGTTGTGTTATGGGTTTGCAATCTGGTAGATAAATATATTATGATTTGAAGGTTCTTTTGGACTTATTTAAAATGAATCAGTTTGCAAATGCACTTGAATCAAAGTTTTCAGACTAGTTTTTCTTGTGGATGCTGTCATCTCAGTTTTGTGGGGGGGGGGGGGTGGGAAGGGGTAGGTTGGGTAAACCCTCTTTAAGTCAAGGTATCCTGCCGAACCTGGGAAGGGGGGGGATGGTTTCATAAAAGACCTACATTACAATCAAATCAAACAAATTAAATGTTTTCGCCTGAACTTCACCTCACTTGACCTTTTTATGACCTCATGGACTTTCTATACCCCAGAAGCCAACTATACTCTAGACTAATACCCAGGTGGAGTTCTCTGCCATCTGATGATCCATCAACCATACTAAAATACCTGGCTGAGGTGAACTCTGAATGTCAAAATAAACCAATACTGCCCGTGCAATAAATCAGTATCGACCCGTTTAGACTACCAAATAGATATTGATATTAAACTCAAGAAGTCTGGAGGCCTTTAATAAAAAGATGATGAAAAAAAAATGAAAATCCATAATTTATTGTTCGAAATACATGTAGACATGAAATGAAATACTCTGAAAATTTGCTTTGCCCAATTGATCGTGGGCCGGCAGTCACTGTGCAGCACCAGATCGACGAGTCTCAATCCCTTGAATTGTTGAACGCCAAACAGGGTAGCAGCAACTCCCATCTTTTTACGTCTTTTGGTCTGACACGGCCGGGGTTCGAGCCCGACCTCCCGGTTGTGAGACAGACACTCTACCAACTGAGCCAACACACCGGTATTGGGGGGGGGGGGGTAGTTAAACATAGACTATGGCATGCTAAGTGTGCTTTATCTATCCCTTAGTAAGTTCCTATTACATACATGTATGCAGTAGGCCTTCATTTATTTTATTTGGTGGTAAATTCATGGTCTAGACCACCACTCTGCACTCTGTTTGTTATAAGCGATTATGACTGAAATAATTTTTTAAAAGAAAATCTTTAATTTTCATTTCAGGTCGTCATCAGATTCCAAAGGAATAACTTTCTGAAAGCCACTGTCGCTCCGCCCATCAAAGTTGGCTGTGAGAGGCTTCATATGTTTTGTTCAATACACTGTGCAATAGAGGGGAGAGTCACACGTGATTTGATTTTCCCATTGAAATGGGATTAATGAAACTTTAAAATTATAGTATTTTGTTTGTTTTTTTAAATGGGAAAAAACAGAAATAGGCTTGGAAAATAGGATTTAGAAATAATCAAAGAGGATTTTTTTCCTTGTGGTTTGCAGCTCTGAATGTAGTGTAGTTTAAACACCATTGGTTTTCCATGGTTTTTTAGTGTTATCCCCTTACAGCACTAACTACTGTGCCCCTTCCCTATGATAACAGGGGAAGGGGCGATGACATGTTCAGTCTTCAGACCAATCCATCATTCTTTTCAACTACACCAAGACTCTAGATAGTCCACAGATGGAAACCCAGATGACTGATATGTGTGGTAAAACTATCAGTGCATCTATTCCTCTGAGCATATGGCATTCACAATGTGCAATAATGTGAGTGTTTTAGCCACTTGGGTATTGATCAGAATTTATGGGGGGGGGGGGGTGAGGGACCTATGCCCCTTTATAAAAGTTCAGAGAAGAAAATTTGGTCTTACATGTATGACTGAAGTTTAGTATAATTTTATTGGATTCTTTTTTTATTTTGTTTAAACATTCTAGAATTACAGACCTTGCCTGCGATTTTTTTTAGGAGAATCCCTGAGAGGTTGGAGAAGAAATTACTTTTTGATATCAAATGTGACATCTTTTTGATGTGTACAAACATTTGTAATTCAGCCAATGTCTGCCAAGAATGTCTTGATGCCTAACATAGAGCATTATTATCATTATTATCAAAGAAAGTGAGTGATAGAAAAAAAATGAAGACAGAAGAATGAAAAGAAAGAGATTGGGAGATGAAAAAAGGATAGAAACAAGGAAATTAAAAAAAAACTCATGCAAAGCAATCGATGATAAAAAATCCCCCCCAAAAAAAGAAAAGAAAGAGAACAGACAATTACCTCATGAGTATAAACAACAGCAAAAATTTAACCATCTTCAATTCTATCCGGGCGTTTGTACTTTGGCGGGGATACTGATGATGTCATGGTCGCTTGTTGGAAATATGGATCACTTCTGCTTGTAATAAAGCAGCATGAACACAATTAAATTCATATTATGACACAGAATTTAGATTGTAACCTTGTATCTTGTGAAACCGTGCTTCTACATGTAGTCTGCAGGCACAGACCCCTGATTTTCGCAATATGCATAGTGCAGAGTCTGAAATAGTGAGACTAGATTCACTGTGCACTGTGGCTTTCTCTACTTATTTGACACAGGCATTGAGTTTGGAGTTTAGTCTTCACTCCAGACATGGTTTGGTTAACGTGTCAAATTTGAGTCTGTGCAAGCAGTAGTGCATGCTTCAATCAGTACATGTAGATGATTGACTTGCATTTTCTCACTATACATGTACATGTATAGGCTATGTTCATGAGAATGCAAAATTTCAAATACACAGCAAAAACTGTGGTGTTAACCGGTGTACATAGAGGACCACACCAATTATTTTACACCGGTGTAAATTGTTGGTGTTAGTTTTACACCTATAGGTGTTATTACAACACCTTTGGTTGTTACATTTACACTTTTTGGTGTTATGTTCAATCTTTAGGGTGTAATTTTAACACCTCAGGGTGTGGTCCTCTATTAACACCAATTGCTGTCAGTTTTAACACCACAGTTTTTACAGTGTACGATACACAAATGTGAATCATGTTTGTGTTGAACACAGTTCCTGAAACAGAGACTATTTGTCTAATTGTGAATTCATTATGGAGTGGTAGTTTGTTATTGTTATTTGTGGAGCGTTGTGGCCCAGTGGATTAGTCTTCTGACTTTGAAACAGAGGGTCGTGGTGGGTTCGAATCCCAGCCATGGCGGAATTTCATTCAGCAAGAAATTTACCCTCATTGTGCTGCACTCAACCCAGGAGAGGTAAATGCGTACAGGCAGGAAGTAATTCCTCAAAAAGCTGTGAACACCAGAATCAGTAGACTAGCTCAGCTGGGGTAATATGGGAGCGCCTTGAGCACCTAGCAAGGTGGATACGTGCGCTATACAAATCCTGATGATCTTGTTAATATAAGGTAGAATTGACATCGACAGCTTGCAAAGTGCCTGGTATCAATTTGCTATGTACCTGATATTGTTATAAACACAAAGTGAAAGACTTTGATGGCCTGGTATACCAGTGTGAAAAGTCAACATTGAGTTGAATACTGAATAGGATACATGTACATCATTGGTTCTTCTCGCTTCAGGACGTCAAATCTCATATTGTGAGCTGGAATGGAATTCATCTATTTACAATGCAGTTTGGATATTAGATCGATTTCAAAATTTGTGTAAATTGAAAAGATTTTATGATTTGCTGTGCGTACTAGTCATAATAATGAGTTTATCACAGAAGCTACAGTTTTCTTTCCACATTTTGCAACATTGCACTGCTACATGTACATCATGTCAGCAAAACATATATTGTAGACCTTGGGTAGACCTACAGTAAACCACATGATATTTTGCCTTTTGAAGTATGACCTTTAAAGTCATTCATATTTGTAAACTTGAACTTGGAGTTGAACTAAAGCAAGGAATGCACTACCAAGATTTATGATTTTAAAGTTTTTGGAGATCAATTTTGGGGTGGGGAGGGGTAACTCACAGATGTCATTTTCCAGTCAGAGGTTATATGGAATTGAAGGAAAGTAATTGGCCTAATGGTTTAAACGGGATGGTTTTTGGCCAGAGAGTGTCAAAATTTAGAAAAATGCATACCTACATGTAGCCTACATGTTTAGTAAAATAGAGGCCGTTCTCATTACGCTTTAAAACTAGTTTACTGGAAACCGATTCAGGAAACCACTTTGGAAGATCGCTTTGCTAGCGTTCCCACTTGATCACACGAAGGTGGTTTTCAAAATCACTTCACGTAAAGCGCTCTTGTTATGGAAATGCTCTCAGTGGAGTGACAGTTTCGCGCAAAATTTGAAACCGCAGCATAGGCATTCTACACCTGTTGTGTGGAGTAGCGCGCTCAGAATGTGTGAAGATCACTTTCCGAAGAACGGTTGTGTTTTCACACTAAAACCAGTTTGACGAGGCAAAGCGATCTTGAAATCTACATCGTGAGGTGGTTTTCCAGACTGGTTTGGAAGATTGCTTCCAAGAACGTTTTGACCATTCTCACTACGCTTTAAACTAGTTTCCACTAAACTAGTTTTAGGAACGTAGTGAGAACAGCCTCATAGAAGTGATGTCTGAGTCTTAAGACTCGCAACCATGCATGCTGTTCTGTTTTCTCTTCCGGCTACCTAATACAGCTTTCGTGTTTTGACAGCACACATCTGACAGTACTTTCGAGTTTCCGACACATGTTTTGACAAGTAGCCTACATGCATGTTGGCTTTTGACACAAGTAACAATGCTCACATGCATGCGATGTGCAACAATTCTCATCTATATGGATGTTGTCTTTGACACAAGTAACAATGCTCACATGCAATGCAGACAGCTGCATTGGATAATTGTGAGTTATGCCCCTTTTATGAATTTACAAATAGTCTGGATTTGATGCAGATCAGAATGAAGGATGGAAATAAAAATAATGTTCTTGAATTCAGAAACAGTCCGCATTTTAAATGAGTGCAGCAACGAAATAGAGCGTCTTATCATCATGGACAGTTTGCAGTGCCTGCGCTTTGGTAACAAGGAATTTTTTAGAATGAGGTTGGATCCAGCCGCACTTTATCTGGATTCCAGATAAAGTGCGGCTCTAGTGCAGCCATTTCCGGTCCTTGACCTTTTATGAATTGAAGTAAGCCGTATCTGTTCCGCATCTGATATTCATCCAAGCGTTCATGAAAGTGGTAGTATTGCAGGAGACAGTTCCTCGAATGTATGGGTCACCTTTGCTGGTATTTCTTGTCCAATTTTGTTTATATTTATAGCAGCACTCATATTAGTTTTAACCCAGATACGGTATGATGTCATGCTGGAAATATTGAACAGATGTTGTATGAGGCGTGACCAGTCCAGACGCCTTGTCTGTTTATGCTACTGTCTCATATTGGCCTTCATCGTCATCTCATTCCCTCTCACTCTCCCAACCCCCTTTTTCTCTTTCTGTCTCTTCTCTTTCTTGTCTCTTTTCTTTGTCTCTCTTCTCTCTCTTTCTCTCTCTTCTCCATATTCATCTCTTTTCCTCTTTCTCTCTTCTCCTTCCCCCCTCTCTCTTCTTGCTGCTATCCCTCTCCCCCTCCTTAAATTCTTGTCTCCCCGGCCTCCCTCTATTCCTTTTTACTCTCTCCTTTAATAGATCCCTCATCAAAGTCAGATGTTAATCAAAAGCGAACTATTATATTACTCTGGAAATGGAAAGTCCCTATGAAAAAATGGCCTCTTTTCTTTCTACATGTCCTTTTGTATCTACTCTGTATCCTCATCTCTTTATACATAATTTTGGTTTTGTGGCTTCCATCCCACCCCAATTTTCTTCATCGTTTATGGATTATTGAAGCTTTCTGCCATTATTACATGTAGTACACATATCATCTGTGAAGTCTATACAGTCCACTCAATTAATAGACATTTTCTGTCTCCATATTTCTAGATCTTAAACTTAAAGCAATTTCTATCTACCACCATTACAAAATTTAAGTCCAACCCCACCCCCATTTTCTCCTTCCCACCTCTCTCCCACTATAATCATAGAACTCAACAACCTTCTTACTGAATCCAAACATTGCCTCTAGCTCATGCATGTATTCAGACTCTTGTTTCTCCAGTATCATAAATTTTGATGACTAATCCACGGCGCGCTGTCGAGGGAGCTCTTCGAGCCGTTCCACCAGAATTTCTAATTTTCATGCGGAGATCCTGAAGGAAAAAGAGCACTTATCTTCCTCAAATTGGCAACCCTGACATGATCCTGTTTTTGTTATTCTTCTGCTGAATATACTGTACATGCAGGGCTATTGTTGTTTTGCCAAAATATTAAAAATGAAAATCAAAGAAATAGCCTACAAACTAACCATTGGATCTCTATGATCCTAGGAGAGAGAGAGAGAACAAAAATCACCCTGTGCAATTGAAATCATCCATGAAGCATTGCAGTGTTCCGTTATGAAGCATAACTTTTCTTTAGGCATGGACAGAGAAAGATGCCACGTTCTTCTTTTGATACTACTGAGCGTGCTTACATGATGTTGGGCCTGTAGAAATTGTATCATTCTCAAACCAGTTTGTAAAATAGTAGCACTGGCAGTCTTTTTTTCAGTCTTTCTCACATTTATATTTTGTTCTAGGGGCATGCATGCAAATTCAGATTGTGACTTCATCTACCCTGTATGTAAAGCCAATGTAGACTAAATACTAAAAACTTGACAGATAATTTCATCTGCCTCACTTACCTGCTTGCAAAAGTTGATAAAATTTAAAGGGGAATCCAACCCAAATAAAAACTTGTTTTTATAAGGAAAAGAAAAATCAGACAAGTTGATAGGTGAAAGTTTGAACAATATTGGACAAACAACAAGAAAGTTATGAATTTTTAAAAGTTGTAAATATTGGTAATCATTATACCCATGGAGACTTCAAATTGGCCGCATATGGGATGTCATAGTGATGTAAGGCAAGGACTACTCTTCCATGTACTCCAATACATATTATGGCTAAAATGTCATTTTTCCCAAAAGTTTTATTTCAAATTATATTTTTCTTTCATGAGGACATACTACAATATACTACCTGGGTTATATTTAGATTACTGCCCCAGGGGAATGGGTACTTAGGAGAAAACCACAAATCCCTGATAATAAAGTACATGGCCTATGGGAAAGTTGTCCTTGCCCCTTGTCATAATTTACTTACACAGTTGCCAATTTGAAATCTACATACATGTAGGATTAGTGATCTCAATATTAAAGCAGCTATAACTTTTTCATTGCTTGTCCGATTTTTTTCAAACTTACACCATTCTGTTTAATTTATTTTTCTCCTTCCCAACATAACATTTTATGGCCAAGACTGGATTCCCCTTTAAATCTAGGATTGGCCTGTACAGCCATTCTTAGACTCTAATCACTCTATGCAAGCAGACATCATACTCTATTCAGAAGGTTTGCTATAACTTTACGTACATGTAGATGTTGAGCCAATGCACAAGGAGTACCTTTGCTGAATTTGATTCCCCACACTTTTTAAGCAGTTTTGAATTTCTGAATTTTCTCTGTACTCTAGGGTCTGAAGTCAGAGACTATCTTCAGTTACCTGGGAATGACCCTGTTATTAGACCATCTTTGGTAGATTATCAGTGACCTTTAGTGTGAGGTCAAGGACTGTGGTTGGGTTGGGTATTTGACCTTAACTCAGGCCACAGGTGGTTTATCTGTTGTCAAACAAAACATGGAAAGTACATGTACAAGTTGTAGGGCTGTCAAAAAAGTTTTGCTTTTCAGGCTTTGGTTGTTCAAAGGAATGTGAAACACTTGTAACTAGTAGTACAAATTTACAGACAAAGACAGAATCATAGTTGAACGGATCAATGTGAAAGAAAGTCATAAAAAAATGAATGAAAACAAAGAGACAAAAAGGGCCTATTTGATCAAGATTTATGATGTAACTCAAATTGCGAACGAATTGCGTATTACTCTTGTAAATGTTTATTTTTATCAAAAAGTGTCAGTATTTATGTAGGCCTATTTGTTTTTTTTTTAAGAAAGGAAAAGTCAGCACTGGCTCCACAGAAACATTAGTGTTGCTAACAAGATCCTGTGACAACCGGTAATTGTGCAGCGATGCCTGATGTCACAACAGCTTGTCACATCTTGGATCGATGTTTCACAACACAATCCAAGATGTGACTGGACCTACTGTTATTGCTCTGTTTCACAAAGTTTTTGAGAGACTTGTACTGTTTTTTAATCAGAATTAGCATAAAAAGTTTATTTTCAGTGTTTCTGTTTTTCTTCAATTTACACCAACTTCTTCCAAGGCTTTCATTCTTCTAAGGGGTAACATATAGGCCTACATGTATATGTTATGATTAGAGATCCATGGTTATCTCACTTCTGTGCCTAAAAATGGTTGTGACGACTGTATAGAAATAGGCCTACATCAGCAAGATATATATATGGGGAGAAATCTGCATCGATTTGGGCATTTATTCTAAAGGTCAAAATCACAAGAGTCGAGTCACATTATCCTTTTCTAATGGACTCTATAGTAACAGCTGTGTTTACCAAAAATCTCAACAGAAGGGGGGGGAGCCCACACAGATGTATTTCTAATTACATGTAGCCATTCAAAGATTTTCATACAAAAGATTATGCAATTTACAATCTACATTCATTATGCACAAAATTAATACAAGTACATGTACATGTACTTGTGCATACATACATTTACATGTACTTGCTGCTAAATCCACATCATTATCATCCGATTCCAAAGTCAGATTTGCCTGGCACATTATCTACTATGCAAGCTGAATAAGCCAGCCATGTTGATTGTTTACATGTACAACCTTTACACAACCCTTTTATACAATGTATATCTTTTCACAACCCTCTCCTGCCTCCATGTATCATGTACATGCACAACCCTCTTTTCAGAAGCACCTCAAATAAACAGACTATTCTCCCCCTCTTAACCCCAAGATATGAGTAAGTGTCTAATCTGTAAAACCATTAAATTATTTATTTGCCGTGCTCAGACTTCAAACTGTGTGTGTTTGGAGGGGGGGGGGGGGGGGGGTGTTAGGGTCTTTGATCGTTTTGTCTCCGTTTTGGTCATGTGACCTGGATGGAAGAGACACTCCTTGAAAAATGTAACATCATCTCCCATGATCCTCGAGGGCGCTAATCGGAATCGGACGATCAATCCGAGATGCTTTTTTTAGGGCATCTCGATGTGTTTTACAATACATGCACGCTGTGTTTGTAACGGGGAAATCTCTTTGTTGTGCATAGATGCTATTATGATGTAATGGGGCTGTTCCGTAACGTGAAATCGAGATCCACTCGAGAAATCTAGGGTATAGATTATTCGCTGCAGCGTTAGGAAATGTAACACCGAATTAGGTGGCGGAAGAAGGAATTGTGTCTTTGTTCAAAGTTGGTCTCAAAGCCATGGAAAAGAAGGCAAGTCAATTTGCATCTCATTTCAGTAGATGGATTTGTGTATTCAAAGCTGATATGTGACTCAAAGTGAGAAAGACTGAGTGTTGAGATCATTCATTGATCATGCATGGACCTGTATGTGGGCTGTAAACAAAAGATCCATACGTTGCTATTTATTTTCTAACATTTTATTATTTTGTATTTTGTTTTTGATACCATGGCAACACCTCAGAAGGAATATTAAACCAAACCTTGAACAAACTTCAGTTGCAGGAACGACTTGCAGGATGGAAGTTTCCATTTATTTTGTGTAACCCATGTTTTTCGTAGTTACATGTGCATGTAGATGTATTAATTCAACCTATAAAGGTGATAGAGGTGTTTGGCTCAGTGGATAAGTCGCCGAACTTTGAACCAAAAGGTCCAGGGCTTGAATCCCACCACATCACTTGAAAGAAATTCCTTGAATGCTCAAACATTGTATTATTAAAAAAGTGCTATAAATGTTGCAAATTATTATAATTATTATTGAACCCTTTTCATATATCTACTCTATAGCCCGGGGCGAACATCCAGGCATTTTCAATCTTGAGCCCTAGCGACTGACGGGCTGATGAAAACAATGCACTGTTAGCGACCCGTACAGCAGCGTGGCATTTTGGCATGCCTACAATGCGTAATGCACAAACATCACATTCATATTTTGGGCATAACTTCGTGAAAATTGAGTTATCATTTCGTTTTCTGGTAGCTTGCAAATCTTTCTGAAATTTTCAGTGCTGTTTCTGACTTTATGTCATTGTGTTTCTTATGCTTTGTTTCCATCGCACTACTAGGTCAGTGCCATCGTGGCTACGCGGATGTGACATTGCTCCGTCCCTGCCTATACAGTGTACATGTAGTTTTGCAGTTCATCACCTCTAGTTGTGAACAATTTAGTCCATATCTTAAGTTGAATGTTGACATTATATTTCTAGTGTTAACAGGGCAACCTGCCCCTTTTCACACCTGAAATCAGCTTTTGCCAATTTGACTGCAACATATCATGCCCCCAATGTCCATTGGTAGGTCCCTCGCCAGTAGTCCAGGGCAGGCTAAGGTGTTCCCTGCTGCCAGAAGGTGGTTTCAAACCGCCTCGATCATAAGAATCCCTGTTAAATTACAGGAACTTTATTACATGTAGGCTAAAAAAATAGCCATTAACTATTCCTGCATTCACACCGCCCCGAAACATACCCTTCGGGGTAAATTCCTGAAGTTAGGAGCATGCGCAGTATGGTCTTATAAGCAGGCAAGGCACAAGATTCAAAATCACTAGCGCAGCAGCCACCCACGGCGCCCGCGTCCAACTACACGCTGGGGTAAAAGTTCCCGTAAATTTGCTTTCACATTGCCAAAATATCTGCGACCTTGGAAAAATCCCCGCGAAATTTCTCGTAATTTTGCCAAGTACCTACTATTTAGTGGGTATTTTCTTTCGGGGATATTACACAAAATTTGCTTTCACATTGCCAATATTACCTGGTATTTTCTGATCGGGAAATTTACCCGATTAGAAAATACCTGGAACTGACAAACTTCGAACCGGTCTAAAACCTACTGAGGTGTTCAGAGACAGTCCAGTATAGTGGATTCAAAGACCTGTGTATAAAGTACCTCGTTGCAGTAGGTTAAATTTTCTATTGTAGGCACGGCCGTAGTCACTAGATGGCGCTGTCGTGGAAGTGCTCAAAATTTGTACGTAAGCTTCGTCGCTTGTCAATGAGTGAAATCGCATAGCGATGCGATATCGTCAAAATTAAGCCCCTGTCAGCGCGGATGAATATGATATTTTCTCTTTGTGATTGTCCTCCCGTGCGATGAAAAATATGTCATCGTAATGCATAGGACTTTCGCGAGCTACCGAAGTCATTTTCGTGCCGCAAATTCCATGAAATCTTCCAAAAATAACCATGAAAGTGTCGGTAAGTCAAAAGTGTCGTGAGTTGCTCTCAATTCTTACCTTATTTAGTTGTATTTCTTGCAAAATGGGTCTCGAAGGGTTCTGGATTTTCCGTTGATTGTGAAACTTGAATTGATTTCCTTTCTGTGTCTTGCAGTTAAATTGCAGCGCGGGGAATCGCAAGGGCTGTGGAAGCCCTTCTCAGTGAGGTTTACAAGCTGAGCTGCCCTTGAATTTGGTCGAATTTCGAGCCATTTTAATCGCGCGCACGGGATGATTAATTAACATAACAATTAGCAGATTAGAGATCAAGATTACGTCACGTGCGTGCGTACGTGTGATACACAGAAATGAAATAGAACTTGAATCACACGGAATCACAGTCAAGAAATGCTTTGTTTTCTTTGTTTGCTAAATGATTTCCTGAATTTAAAATCATGAATAAACACCAGAGTAATGACATTAAAGAGATAATCATGGTCATATGAGGAATAACTAAATATTTTCTGAAAACGAGTGAATATGATGGGGCAATAATGTGCATGCACTGGAAAATGAAGTACATTCACCTCACTGTCAGTGCCGTGGTGTCAGTCACTCAGACACAGTGCTTTACTGCCTTTTACTGGCATTTTCTTTGCACTGCCGCCGCCACTGGTTTTTCTTTTGCCAACTAGATTAAAACTCATTTATTAATATGTTTATTGCAATTTTTGAATAAATGGTAATACAAAGTGGAAAAAAAAATGAAGATAAAAATAATTTGGACTAAAATATGCCATCACCCCCCCCCCCCCCCTCTAAAAAATACACACTATCTTGAATGACTCGTTTATTTAATTTGCATTGAAAAAATAAATAATTGTATTTATGCACTTTTTTATTTCTCATTCTTTCTGCCAGAATATCAGATGCCATCATGAATAACCTCACCTCCAGATTGAACTCCTAAACATCTTGACAATGACTATCTACTGAGATATCTTGCCTTCTTGAGATTGGAAGTTTTAAGTTCAAGTCAGAGTGATAAGGCCCTACTAACAAGAAGAATCCAGACTTACATAAAAACAAATCCCACGAAAGATACAAACTGATTTTACTCTTAATGTGTAGTGTGTATGTGAGACACTGTGTTTGTGTTTATTTTGAGGAGGACCTCCTGACTCTGTTTTTATTATTTTATTGACTGAATGAATGATCAATACCTAAAAGTGAGAACTGATTTTTGAGGAGAGTACATTAGTGTATGGTTTTGAGTGAATTTGATTTGAGTAACTGTTTTTCTTTATTATTTTTCTCATAATTATTATTTTGCCTTTTATTATATATTTTCAGTTATATATTGTCAGTTACATTAAGTTGAACTTCCAAATTTGATAAAAGTGTTCAATTCTTGGGATAGAATTTTATCAGGTAATAAAACTGAGTTTGATAAATCTAAAAAAGGACACTGAAAAAATATGAACACTTGGAGATGCTCACTAAGAGGAAAAAAACATGAAAGGAAATGGAACTTAAGTGGATGTTATAGCATGCCTTTCGCAGATCTCCAAGCACCAGGAATCATAGGCGGCGGAAGTGGGGGGGGGGTATCCCCCTAAATTTGAGGTGGGGAGGGGACGATTCCATCCCCCTCGATTTTTTGTTGATAACCTTATTTTTTTTTTTTTGGCTTGTCAATTTTCAATTTTGTTTCCTGTGTCCCCCCCAAGATATTATTTGGTCACTATCTTTTTTTTTTGGGGGGGTCAAAAGATTTTGGCGGTTCCCCCCTAAAATTTTTGGCTTCCCCCACCAATGCCAGGAATGTTGATGTTTAACTGAGAGTTGCTGAAGTGGAATCTCTGTTTGTCTGTGAACTTGTTATAGAGAATGATTATTTCAGGACAAGTTAGATGATATTACCCAGTCCATAGCATACATCCCAACAATGGAATGGAGGCAATATACACCTGTAATACATGAAGTATCATATTATCTTTAGGTTGGTTTGGAAAGTAAGTCCTCTAGTCAATATTAATGTCTGCCCAACAAAATGGTACTATCTGGCAATTTGGTGGTTCAAGCCGTAAAAGTTTAGTAAATTGACACTAGTAAGACAATTAAACAAATATAATACAGCCAAACTGTCTGACCCCTTACTTGACTACTGACTTAACTAATTATTGAAAAATGACAAGGGATGCTTAGGCCCTTTGTAACCATTTCATTGGGCAGACTGAAGCAGATGACTAGAATTCATACTTTCATGAAGATGAAGGAACATCAAAATGATTATTACAATTTAGCAAATATGAATTTATAACACTGTCATGGTTATAAAAAATAATGAATTTCTATCAAGTAAAATGAAAATACAATGTAAGACATAACTGCAATAAAGTAATTTCATTTCCAAAAGATATCTTCCATAATTTAATAACCAAATTTCTCAAGATAATATTTCTTCTGCACAAATTGTATGAAATGCTCAGTGTAAATCATGCTGTTTATAAATCTCTAATTTTTTTTTTCAAAATGAAAATACATGTAAACTTAATCAAAACCAGGGGTGGTGGATCCAGGATTTATCCTGGGAGGGGGCACATTTTCAGGATGAAAATTTGTCAAGCAAAAAAGGGCCTTACGGGGGGGGGCATTCTTTGATGAAAATTGCATATTTTCATTACATCTTGACTCTAGCTCTCAAAGGGGGGGGGGGGGTTGAGCTAGATGTGCCCTCCCCAGATCCACCAGTGATAAAAATCAACATTTATGAAAGATTGCATACCTTATATTCTGAATTGGTAAATTCAATGCATATGTCTACAAAATGAAACTGACATGTTTGGATAAATTGCTTATTTTTGTTTCAAGAAAGAATTCATCAATAACAGCTTAGAGTTATTGAGAAAACATCAAGAAAAAATAATATTCTGATATGCAATAACTATATCTATTTTATATATGCTTTTTTTCCAAAAATTTAATCCTTGACATGGGGGGGGCTGGTTTAGTAGTCAAATTCACCCCCCCCCCCCCGTTAAGTAAAATGCTTTATCAAAATAAGATTATGCTATCATTTACAAATTACTGCATTTTGGAGCCCATTAAAATTCAAAATGAATCATAGAGGGCAGTGCCACACCTTATTCACTGAAATTAAGGAGGGGCATGCACAGCTGAAAAACTATCAGCAGGGGCAATAATTTTCACTGCAATGTTAGATATCCTAAAAAAAATCCTGAAAACACATAATTAAAATGAAATTAAACTCCCAGGAAGTGCCCCTGTATACTATTACAGCCCTTGACCTGTATATTCTCAAGGGGTTCAATAATTCCTTCTCTTCCCTTGTAGAGTCGGTTCGGGTGCGAATGTGTCTGAAAAAAAAGTAAAAAAAGGATCATTAGTAAAAATTGTAGATAGAACAGAACATGTCATTTTTTAAAAATTTAGCAAGCAAAAACAAAGATTGATCTGGCATTGGAAAATAAAAGGAAATTAATTAACACCGCCCCCCCCCCCCCCCCGCTTCAACATTTTTTTGTTGTTTGCTTCTGCTTACAACTTCATAAATTTACCCGATACACCTTTCAAAACTTTTGGCTCCATTATCATGATTATGCCACTGTTCAAGTATTATTTATTTGGAAACCAATGCTAAAACTATAAGGTGAAATGAAATTATATAAAGAAAAAAATATATATTTCACAAAGTATAAAATCATAATGATGTAGGTCATGTTGACATTAGACCCTGGACTGGACTCAAAATTAGATCAAGTGTAGTGTAGACCAAATGTAAATTAGACAAAGTGTAGACCAAATGGCAATTAGATTTTTTTTAAACCAAATGGGTCAAGCCCATTTGGTATATGTATAAAGACTAAATATATGTATATAAGTTAAAAAAAATAATTTCAGGTTGTGCTGAAATTAGACCAACTGGACATTTCACAAAATGAGAATTAGACCAAGTGTAGACCAAATGGGTTTAGCCCATTCGGCATTAGACTAAATGAGAAGTGGGCAAATTGCATGTGAACCAAATGAATATACATATTTACAATGTGGAACTGCATGATATAAAGCCAATTTTATGTACCAGTATTTGACAAAGTAAAAAAAAATATATAATTATGTAGGTTATGCTGAAATTAGACCAACTGGACATTTCACTAAATGAGAATTAGACCAAGTGTAGACCAAATGGCAATTTAGTTGACCAAATGGGTTTAGCCCATTTGGCATTAGACCAAATGACAAGTGGGCAAACTGCATGTAGACCAAATGAAAATACACCAGAAACACACATTTCACAAGTTGGGACTGATATAGAGAGCCGTAGCAGACGACGGAGATGGGTGCATGATCTGCGTCCGCAAAAAACGCGCACGCATCTATGTACTAACATGAAAAACAGCATATGGGACGATCTGACTTAAAATCGCACATGCGGGGCTATTTGAGAGTCACAGCAGAGGACGGCTAGCAGACGCCGACGGGCGCGCGCATTTAGCGAGCACATCGTGATCGTTTAAACTATCGATAGTAAGGACAGTGTATTAACAGGGACCCGCGATGTCTATGACTTTTTCGACCCATGTTGGTGCTATGAAATTGCTCTTTTTTGCAGTTTAAATGAATTTTACGTAAGTTTTAAGTGGTTTCACATGACAAATTAGATATTAAGAAATTTTTTGATATCATTCTTGGGGACAACAAACACATTTTGAAATTCTTGTTGTCCTGCCTATCTATTGTAAACAGGGCAACCTTCCCCATTCCCACCTGAAATCAGCTCATGCCAATTTGACTGCAATGTGTCACGCCTCCCTGTGTCCATTAGTAGGTCTCTAGCCAGCAGTCCAGGCTAAAAAGGTGTCCCTGCTGTGAGTGAGGTGTTCAGAGACATGAGGATAATGGATGCTGAGACATGTACATGTACAATCAACATTTGGAGAATTTCCTTGCTTTCATACTATCTAGCATCTTTCACATTGCATATACATCAGAACCTCATGGTGTTACATGAAGATTTGTTGATGTTTGTAAATTATTGAGATATCCTGCTCAGTGCTCAATATTTCTAAAATTCTGCATGTACATGTACCTGGATGGTTTAAAGGTTTGAAATTTTATAACATGAAGATAATGAAAAAAGGCCTCAAAGTTGATGATACATTCATAATAGTCTGTGGTACATGTAACATTAAATTTCTTATGTCCTTGCTTTAGTGGTCCACAAGTCTGCCAAAAACTTACAGGCAGTCAACATAAAAAAGATAACCGGTGCAGTAGCCAGTAGCTAATGTAGTAGATAGCAAATCACAGACATACTGCTCATGGATTTTGTCCAATTACATTGCCTTACATGACGTACATCCATACTGAACACTACAATATGGTGGCCATGTATATAGTGTGACCACAGACATGCATAATTAATGCACAAAATGCCTCATCACCACAAATCGTAATGCACAAATGGAAAGTGAATTGGGACACATGCTTTCTGTAATCAAATCAACACTCTTCACCAATGCCTAATGTGAAATATTGATCAGACTCTAATTCCGGCCGGCTATAAATTCCATCGGTAATTGTCCTGGCGATTATTTTTACTGGCAGCATAGATCCGGGAGCTGTTAGGAAAGAAATTAGATTTATTGATGCTCGCTTTGGCCGCCTTCCTCCATCCTCTGGATTGGAATGAGCTCGGGGATGTTAATCATCCGTGTTGGAATTCAGTAAACAGATTTATGATTTATGATTTACCATCTTTAATATGGTGGTGTATGATTATTAGCATATGAGAGGCCTATATGAATTTTTCTACTCAGATACAGAGCACCCAGTTGATCACTATTCACTATTGTTTGATACATGTAGAATTTCAAAATTAAGTAAGGCATAGTTTGCAAGATAAAAATTGCTTCATATCTTCTTTCCTTTTTATAACAGTTTTAAATCCATTTGTGTGTGGTAGAAACACTCCCAATTTCTTATTATCAAAATTGAAAAAAAAAGCTATAACCTTTTGCCACTGGCCACCTGAATACATGTACAAGTAGAAGGACCACTTGATGTTCTCTATTCATAAAGACAAGTATTTGTTGTTTTTTGTATACATTTTATATATTCCCCAATGATTACAAGATCATTTCCATACATGTAAATAACACCTCATAAAGACTGTACATAGAACATGTTGTATACATTTCTATGATATTCTTTTGCAGATAGTTCTTTTGTTGGTCATACTTGTTCCACGAGTGGTATTTAAATATGCGGGCAGCCCAGGACGATGTCCTTGCATCCAATTGCCCTTTCAGCTCGGCCCTCCCTCTGACTCATGAATTATGCTACAAAGATGCACAGGGTTCATGATGACTTCTGAAGTCTCAGAGAGAGCACAAATTGTCCTCTCCGGAGGAAAATGCTCATTTTAGCTTCTTCAGTGAAATTTGTAATTTTGGGAGGAGTTGTGATTGGGGGATGAATTTGTTGCCTTTCTTGTATGAAGGCTCTAAGAAAGAGAAAGCACAAATTTTCCTCTCGAGAGGAAAGTGCTCGTTTTAGCTTCTTCAGTGAAAACTGTAATTTCGGAAGGAGTTGTGATGGGGGGGGGGAATGAATTCATTTCCTTTCATGTATTAAGGGATTGAAAAAAATCTGCAGTTCTAGAAAAAGAATTCTCACCCAATAGTAGTTATGGCAGTTTGGTGAACATTACGTCAGGGAGAAGGGAGTTGAATCTGTTTGTATCCCTCATTGCAAAATAGCTCCTGGGGAAAAACTCATTTTAAGCTAAAACAGTAAATGAAAATTGTAGAGATTTTAGAAACTGTTAAAAATGATCAAACTTGTTATTAAAGCCACATTTGTATCACAAATTCATAAGAACTTTGATGGAGATAAATATGGACCTTCTCCCCCATTAACAACATAATTGTCGATTTCTGCTAGCAGAGCTTCCAAGAATTACATTAAGGTCAAGTCCATCCCCAGAAATGTTGATTGGAATAAATAGAGATAAATGAAACTAGCATAATGCTGAAAATTTAATCAAAATCAGATGTAAAATAAGAAAGTTATGAAATTTCAAAGTTAAACTTATTTTTCACAAAACATTTATATGTGCAATTTAGTGAAATGCAAATGAGACAGTCGATGATGTCCTTCACTCACTATTTCTTTTGTTTTTATTATTTGACTTTAATATACAATATTTCATTTTTTACATATTTGACAATAAAGACCAACTTGAGTGAAACATTGTATTGAACAGAATTAATCGTTGTTTCACTTGGCAATGATATTTCATATAATATAAACTACAAAAAAATAGTGAGTGGATGACATCATCAGTCTCCTCATTTGCATACCGACCAGGATGTGCATAGATGTTTTGTGAAATTAAGCATACAACTTTTAATTAAAAGTCATGACTTTCTCATTTTACATCTGATTTTTATGACATTTTCAGTATTATGCTCGTTTGCTTTTTTTTTTCAAATCAACTTTTTTTGGATGGACTTGTCCTTTATTAATAAAGTACGAGATGATCTTTAAGGTACCTTTATTACAATGTCATGAGCCTGGTGAATAGGCAATGACCAGTTACATGTAGACTACCCTGGGGGGTGTTTCACAAAGATGTAAGTATGGCTTAGGTCGCACTTTAATGTCGACGCGTACATGATATGCAACGCGCAATCTTATTGATCAATACGCAGTAGTGCGCGTCCTCTTGGGCATGATCTGACCAATGCAGTCATGCCTTTTATACTGCGCGCAACAAGACATTTAAGTGCGACTCTAAGTCATACTTCTATCTTTGTGAAACACCCCCTGGATAACTATCAGTAGCTTGTTTGCCATGTAGTGCAAATTGCCTTTGCATCATAATGTCACATCTTTGTTGTATTTTAATTACTTGCAATGTTTCCTACTACTACCCTGAATATGGTGTTGACTGACTCGACTCAACATCTGTAGGTTTCATTCTCAAACAGCCTCGACAATCTCTGTCAATCCATCAAATTTCAATAGCGATCGATGACTGGGAGATTCCGCGAGCCGTAAAAGATTGAAAAACTAGATCAATATTGATTCATGGTCCTACCTGATTGCAAATTATGTAGTTTTTGTGTCGTGTAGTTTAAATAGCAAAGGTTGTAAGTTTACACAGGCATGTATTGAAACATGCACAATGAAAAGTATTTGCTGAAAACATGGTCAATTTCTTTTATTTATTTGAGTCAATGTACAGTTCCTATACATTAGATACTTCAGAAAGTATGTTATCTGGAATGTTTAATAATGCACAGGAACAGAGACTTTTCTTTATCTGCCATGATATTATCATTACCATCATCACCACCGTTCATCCTACTCATCATAATCACTACTAAATATCATGTTCCCAATTTTCAAAATTCATGTAAAAAGTTATCCAAATTTTCGGAATGAAAGGAAAGATTGAGATGTCATTTTGTGTGAGATTGATTTTGGCTTCAAATTTCTCAATTTCCAGTGGTAATTGTGTACTATCATGATCTCAGGCGTGTCCCTTTGACTTTGCTGAAGTTTCTACATACATGTATCTTTTAATATAATACATGTACTGATCTTTCCCTTCGACCAAGGAATTTTTCAATTTACATATAGATTGGAATTTTTAGAATAAATTCATGAATCTTTCCGTTGTGACTGAAAGACTATATTATGATATTTTCATTTACATGTAAAGAAGTTTGATACCTTTGTATACCCCAGGGTCAGCGGACATTCTGGTGATGGGGTAGGGTGTGATGGGGGGGATTGATGACTACCCCCCCCATCTTACGGAATCATACATGTACATGTATTTCTTGTTTTAGTCAGCTCTAAATTGTCATTGATCATTGAATAATTTTGTTTTGTACAGTTTGTTATGATAGCAAAAATTTGTTGACCCAGAACTTCCACAAGCCATCACCATGGTAACTACTACAGACCTACATAATCCCATGTAAACTATGAACTCTTGAGGTATTATGGGCGCAGGTGGGGACATCATGGTCAAGTGGTTAAGACTCTCATTTTTTAATCTGAGGGACGTGGGTTGGATTTCCAGTCATGGAAACTTGCATGGATATCAAGTCAAGAAATTAATTTACCCACATTGTGCTGCACTCAACCCAGGTGAGGTACATGTAAATGGGTGCGGCAGGAAGAGATTCCTTGAAAAGCTGTGAGCAACGGAATCCATAGATTAGCTTAGCCGGGGTAATGCATGTTTGAGTACCTAACAAGGTGGATAGGAGCGCTATATAAATCCTATATTACATGTATTTTATTCTACATGTTGATATGATATGGGTCTTTTTTTTTACCTGGTTATCCATTTCACCTGTCAGTCGGTGCCAAGGTCTTTGAGACACTGATAGGAAACAATTCATCTGTCACGGTCGACCAGGGTCGTAAGTAGCCGACCAGGGTTCAGTGGCAAACCCCCTATGGCATCCTGTCAATCTCGATTAAGAACGCCGGAAAAACAACACAAAAGCCTTGGCATTTTGGTCAGAGTGCTTATTCTCACTGTGTTGTGTATGTGTAGGCAGGGCTCGACACTAGCGGCGGTCCGACGGTCCCAGACCGGTAAAAATCGCTGTTGGGCCAGTAGATTTTCAGAAATTGGAAGATTTACTGGTCCGACATGACCAGTAAAAAATATCATTGTCGGGCCAGTAATTTTTCCAGAAATGGTCAAATTCACAGCAAACCATTTCCCCCGTTCAATTCTGCAATTCACACACAGAATACACACAGGATGAATCGCACGTGTTACTAGAGTACTATACAGCATGCGGACAGTGTACATGTAGTCAGCCACACAATCCACATGGTGAATTCTCCACTGGCCGCACGAACGAAACCTGGCTAAACTCTGGCAGAAATCTCTCACAGAACTGTCAAAATTCACGGTTCATACTCATGAAAGGCTCTTATAATGTCCATATTTCCTAAAAATTGGAGTAACTCTGTCATCTGTAAGCAGTAAAAGGGTAAATTTTCACTTCTGTTTGGTTCAAACAGATCGGGTCTCGGGTGGTATCGTCTGAATACATATAGCCCCACATATGCATTTATGTGTGTGTTGATACACTTGGTTTCTGACTTTCGTAGCTATTTTAATTGAGCCAAAAAAGAAACAAATGATTTATGATAATAGTTTAAGCTTTCTTCCTCTGTTTTCTTCCTGTTTTCTTTCCTTCTTTCTTTTCAATCTTTCTTTTAATTTTTTTTCTCTATTTCTTTCCTTCCTTCCTTCTTTCCTTCCTTCCTCCTTTCCTTCCTTCTTTCCTTCCATCCTTTCTTACTTTCCTTCCTTCCTTCTTTCCTTCCTTCTTTCCTCCCTTCTTTCCGCCCTCCTTCCTTCCTCCCTCCTTTCTTCCATCCTTTCTTTCTTACTTTCCTTCCTTCCATCCTTTCTTTCTTACTGTCCTTCCTTCTTTCCTTACTTCTTTCCTTCCTTCCTTCTTTCCTTCTTTCTGACTTTCCTTCCTTCCTTCTTTCCTTCTTTCTTTCTTTCTTACTCTCTTCGTTTCTGTCTTGCTTTCTTTTTGTCCTTCATTCCTTCGTTTTACGGGGGGGGGGGGGGGGTCACGAAAGGCTAGAAAAATAAACTTGCGCCTTTTTTTAAATGTTTTCTTTACTTTTTGGGACCAGTAGATTTTAGGTTCGGACCAGTAAAAATTTGAAAAACTGGGTATCTACTGGTCCGACATGAATAGGTTGGACCAGTAGAAAAAATGGGTTAGTGTGGAGCCCAATTCGTGTAGGGACAGTGATTTTCCGTTGAACCGGTAATTAAAACGGGAATTCTGTTTGGTTCTTATACTTTTCATGTAAAAATTCATGGAATTCACCTTTGCAAAACGGGATTCCGGTTTTCGCTGTGTACATTTTCTGTGACAAAATGGAATTTCCATTTATAGATCAAGTTGAAACGGAATTACAGATTTTCAGAAACGGAAAAGACCATTTTTTAAATGGAAAATCACTGTCTCTATATGTGTATGTGTCTGGTATATGATATGATCTAGTGCAGATAAAAAAAAATGTGAGAAAGAGGGGGGGGGATGTCTCCCCCACTTTCCCTAATTGACACTAGGCCTTCCATTTTGTAGGAAACTTCTCTTGTATGATCATGAAAGTTCTCTTCTATTTTTTCATCATTTTGTTTTGGCTTGTTAAATTTTTGTTTGAGGCATTCATGATGATATATAAATGCCAGAAACCAACAATGGGCAAAAGCATTGGCATTTTAGCTAGAGTTGCCATTTTCTCTGTGTTATGCATGTTCCTGATTTTTCCTTTATTTCTATAACTCTAGATTCTGTATTTTGCTCTCATTACAAATACTATACCATAGCATCCAAAATGAAGATTCTTATCAACAGTGTGCATGCAACTATGCATTGTATATTTACGCATACATAGTGGATGCTGGGGTATGCAGTGTGTGGACCATTGCCATCTCCTAATAGAGCCTGCCTAGATTTTCCAATCAAATTTGGTCAACAAATTTGATCAATTTGCCCAGGTACATGTACAAATTGCCACGTTGTCATCCCTGCCCATCCTGGAAAATCAGGAAAAATATGTAAATTATGAGTTTGATGTTTAAAGCGACAGCAATGCATTTAGTACTTCTGTCACTCCTTTGTTTCATGAAAATTTCGTAAAAGATGAAATAAAATAGGAATGAATTTGAGGGTATGATGTACTGTAGTAAAAAAAAAAAATCTTCAGTTTATCTAGGCTCTTATAAGGGTCTTTCACAGTTGCTCGTGCGATTGCGATCATTTGGTCACAAGATATGTTGCACAGAATCGCAACGGTTGTACATGTAAGTAGTCGCACCACCAGTTGTGAAAGGGGCTTTATTCTAGCTCTTTCATTGGCATGCTTGTACATGTACTCGTGTGCGTTTTCCTTAAATTCCTTGCCCATAATATCTGGATTCTGAAGAGAGAGGTATTTCTTTGAAATACTTTATCATTATTGTCGAGTCAACTGTCTGTCATCACCCTCTTCTCTCTCTCTTTCTAATAAACACTGCAAGCACATGGTCTGCGTTGTATCTTCTATCTCATCCTCCTCTTTCGTCATTCATTTCCTTTACTTTCCAATGTCTTCTCCACTTCTTCTCCAAAGTTTTCTTGCTCTTTTCTCATTCTCCAGTTGGTCAATTCTTAAATCATTTTTGCATGTATAAAAACCATTATTCTTACATGTTTCATCCAGCTATACGCAATATGCTGTGGTTTATGTATTGTACATGTATATAAAGATATTCATATTTTCCCTATTTTCCACTCTCTGTTTTTCTCAAATTTATTGTGATGGTCACTCTCCAACCTTTTCATGTACATGTATGCAGTATACATGTCTGAAATTAATATCCCACTATATATCTCAGCACTGACATTAGATATGACATTTACATTGCTGTCTTTCATTAGAACAATGTGTGTTTGTCTTGTGTGTGATCAATATTGTCTATGCTACGTGGAGCATGGGTGCATTGTATTTGAGTTATGTGAGGGATGTGCATGAAGAGATGGGTTTGGGATGCGAGCTGATGAGTGATGCAGTGTATTGATTGAGAACACACTATGCTCGTCTCTTTTTAACTCAGTGAGAAGTTATATTGTACAGTGTGTCTCAAATATTAAGAGGAGACCTGCGTTATCAAAAGAATATCTTTATCCCCATGCATGGCCATTAACCCCCCCCCCCCCCCCATTAAAAAAAATTAATGTTAGTTTATGTACTACAATATGTTGCAGTATCTAATGTGCATTGTAATTAATTTCAACTGGCATTCTCTTTTGACAAATCTTTGAACCTTGAAGAAGTACTCTCCCAAAAAGCATACACGCTGTCCTGGAGAGGACAAATCATTTACTGTTTTATCAAAAATATAATTTCTGAGTTTCCTTTTTTCATGGGAGCACACTAAATCTATATATGTTTATAATGACGGTTTAATGAATTGTTATGTTTGAGTTGATTTTTAAACTTACGATCATGAATTGTTTCTGGTTAATTTTTCAACCTTCAAATAGAAAAGTTGGAAGAGAGAAAAAAAGGAGAGTGATCATGAATTTAAATGTATCATAAATTAATAATGATTCACAATAATATTTCATATATTATTCAACAGAAAGTGCATATCAATAATTTTATTTTTTATTATTTTTCATTTCTTCTCTTTTCTTCAGACTGCTCAAAATCGTTTATTGATCAAGGGAGGCAAGGTTGTGAATAGCGACCAATCGTTCTACGCTGACGTTTACATCGAAGATGGCATTATTCGGTAAGACATTTTCATTTTTTTTTATCCAGAAGCATGTTCAGATACCATTATAGATCTATGTACAGCCTTGTCTTATGCTGACAGACACACATAAAAACGATGAAAATAAAAATTAGTAAGAAAATCTGAGAGTAAACTCCCCCCCCCCCCCCCCTTATTAAATGAAGAGCTCTGCTATTATATTATTACAACATGTTTTCTTGATATTCTTGTTCCAACCTCTTCCGAAATTCAACCCAAATATTAAAGTTACCCCCCTAAAAATGTAAATTAATGAGTAAAAATGAACAAGTGAAAATCCAGATTAATTTCCAATATGAATGACCCCTCTCGTTTGATGCATTTGCAGCCAAGTTGGCAAGGACCTCATCACATTAGAAGGTGCCAAAGTATTACGGTAGATACCCTGAATTTACGAATGAATGTATGTGCCCTTCTCATTTATAAAAAAATATCTAATACCAATATAAATAAAGATTAATTTCTAGTATGAATGACCCCCTCTCATTCAATGCATCTACAGGCAAGTTGGCAAGGACCTCATCACACCAGGAGGTGCCAAGGTATTGGATGCCAAGGGTAAGCTTATTATACCAGGTGGTATTGACACACACACTCACATGCAGCTTCCATTCATGGGAACCTGTGCCATAGATGACTTCTACCAAGGCACCAAGGCTGCTCTCGCTGGCGGAACTACCATGATCAGTAAGTGGTACTATGATCTTCAAGTTGGCAATACCAGTAAAGTGATTAAGGAATAAAATGGAAAATTATAATAAAAGATAATAATGTAGTTTCAGTGATATCGTGCACTGATATGTCATATTAACACTGTGTTTACTTGCTAGGGAAATTCCATGATCAGTAAGTTTCATTATGGTCTTCAAATTGGCAATGTAGGAATAAAGGAATTAGAGGCAGAAGCAAAGTGATAAAAACATTCTAGTGGTGTTGCGCACTGACATGTTGTAAGACTTCTTGCCCAAAGGGAAATACCGTGATCATTAAGTGTATTATGATCTTCAAATTGGCAGTATAAAAAGGAAGAAATAGGAGGCAGAATTAAAGTATAAAAGAAATTCTATGACTGGAATAACTCTTGCCCTTAGAGAAATTCATATACCATGATCACTAAGTGGTATTGTGATCTTAAAACTGGCAATACGGGAATATAAATAAAATGTGACAAAGTTCCCGTAGTATTTTACACTTGCATGTCGTAAGTCTGTGTGCAAGTACCGTGCCTGGGCTAACCCTAAGGTCTGCTGTGATTACTCCCTTCATATTGCTACCCTAATGCCACCGAACATTTGTAGTACTGGTATTTCAATTCTCATCGATTTGATTTCCTTTTAATAGTTGATATTGTTTTTTTCTGTGAAAGGTCTTTTTACCAAAACTTCTTACCAATAGCACGCCTGGATTGACCCTAAGGTCTGCTGTGACCGCTCCGTCCACATTGATAACTCAAGAAGTCACAGTCGTACCTGTTTCATCTTTTGTTTTGATTTCCTTTCCTGTAGTTGACCACAGCCTACCGGTCAAAAGCCAGTCTCTCGTCGAAGCCTATGACCAATGGCATGCCTTGGCTGACCCTAAGGTCTACTGTGACTACTTCATTCAAGTTGGTATCTTAAAATGATACAACGTTTAGAGTTTAACATTTCTCATCTATTTTGATTTCCTTTCTTTAGTTGACCACTGCCTACCAGTTAAAGGCCAGTCTCTCGTTGAGGCCTATGACCAATGGCGTGCCTGGGCTGACCCTAAGGTCTGCTGTGACTACTCCCTTCACGTTGGCATCACCTGGTGGAGCGATAGCGTCAAGAAGGAACTAAGTGTCATTGCTGAAGAGAAAGGTGAGGCTATCTCTCACATCAATTTTTATTTGTAGATCGTCGTGTTGGTGCAAGAACGCCCATAGCATAACAGATTTGCACAGCGCATTGGTACAGAAAAGCTCTTTTAAAACGCACTTTCAGTATGTGGGCTGCTGCTAAGGGCGTTTTTTGTACGAAAGTGAGGTGTTACGTGCATGCTTGCACCAAAACTATGGGATATTCAATTCATGTTTCCATGACATTGCCTCTACTGTAAATGCACACATTATGCCAAGCATTTATCCAATGCTTCAAAAGTTAACTTCACTTCAATCTTCAATCATCACAGAATTCTGAATTGAAAACCCTTTCACAACTTGAACTCTATACTTAAAAAAATAAATGGAGGGGCTTCTGTGGTAAGAACAAATGTTGCATAATCCAATTCATCAGCATATTTTGCATTCAAATAAAAAGATGGTCTAGGTTCCTCAATATGAAAGTACTAGATCCGGCCCAAAGGACAAGAAACTTGTACGTTTTTGCATGAGCGTCAGTGTCAGCGCAAAGGATTATCTTTCGTGGGGGGGGGGGTGCAACAATAAATGTCCCACCCCCATGAACAAAGGAAATCCTCTGAGCTGATGCCCATGGTGAAAACATATTTTCGGGGACTTTCCATAATTCTAGCACAAAGTTAGACTGTGGCTTACATTCAAGCAACCTTCAGATTACAGGTTCTTGTGCTTTCCATCTTTCATATTGATTTGATTGTTTATTGCCCCTCTCTTTTCTCAGGAATAAACTCTTTCAAAATGTTCATGGCCTACAAGGACGTCTTCATGCTTCACGACTTTGAGGTAAGCAATGTCAGTCGTACCTTAGACAAGCCTTAGCATTTATTAGTCATCCCACAGGCAAGCCTAAGCAATGTCAGTCGTACCTTAGACAAGCCTTAGCATTTATAAGTCATCCCTTAGCTTTAGACCTCCTTGGTTCTACTTTTCATGCTCATAACATCTCTTTAGAAGAATATGAAAAATATCTCATATGAACTGAAGTTGTGAAAGAGCCCCTTTAATTCACCCTTTATTCCAGTGCAAATAAAGTGAAATGAATAGGGCTCTGTAATATAGCAATTAGCAACTGATCATAAAACATATCTGTGGTTTAAGCCAGAATGTACAATCAGTCATTAATCTCTCATACATGTAATTCATTTCAGGATGGACTTTTAAAAGCAAAAAGACATAGTGTAATTTATTTGATGAATTATAAATATCAACATGTAAAATTTGTTATTGAAATAAGCTATAGACAGAAATAATGATAAAGGAAATAAAAGAAATTATGTCCTGAAAAAGCCTTAATTTTATTTAAAGATAAATGCCAGTTGTGGTAACGATATCAAAATGAGTTCATACAGAATCCAATGAAATGACCACCAAGGTGTCTGTTTGTATAAATAAAAAATATGTCCCAAAGGATTCGGAAGAAATTGTGTAATTGCTGAGAAATTAGCAAATAAGCACAGGATTCGGGTCAAGCGTCGGGCCGATGTTCCAAACAATAATTATACATTGTCCCACGTGCGCTTACCTGTGTCGGTGATCTTCAGTGTGAACATTTTTCAGCGTAGATTTCAAGATTTCACAAAGTTCACTTTATGTAACTGTACCAGATTGAGATCCTCGATGATATATTGACAATTAAGCCTGGTTTTACAGACTTTCTCATGAAATCAGTGTTTGCTGCAACTACTTTCATTTATCTTTAAGTATTAATCATAGAAAAAATACACAAGGGCTTGGGGCAATTTTGCCTCCGAAATGTTCAAAAGAGCCCTTGGATTTAAAAAAGAGCCCTGGAATATCCCCAGTCATTGCAATGTTAAAGGTTATCCAATGTAGCAGAGTCATGCAGAAGGTTGTAAGCAGCCCTGGAAATAAAAAAAAATGTCTGGTAAGAATGGCTTATTAGTCATTCTCATTAGTATCCACTATCAGGTATTTGGATCATTGTTTGATCATGAAGTATTCCTTTCAAAGGTTTCAAACAGCTGAGTTTGCAGCTGGGTCGTCAAGTGACAGCTGATTATGAATTGTATGAGCTTAACAGATGCTAAATTGTCAAAACAGATTTTTTTCCTCTCAGTAACTTTAATTTTCTGAGCAGGGTATTTGTTATAAATATACGAATGCATAGCCATTGAATCCATGTCTCTGTGTCGTAGATCGTTGATTTAAAAAAAAAAAGAAATCTAGGTTTCAAAGACGTGCATCGTTATAGAGAATGGTGGTATTGAACTAGTACTATACACCACATGTACCAGTTCATTAAGCATGAAGTGGAAGATATTCTTAACAGCAGGTGAAGATGAGTTTCATGGATCTTTGGCAATATCATAATAAGATTCGTCTTAACTTCTGAAGGTTTCCATGGCAAAGAAGAAGAGGGTAGTAGGTTTCATGGTTCACCATGTATCTTTCTTGGGCAAGTGTTGGTCCTGAGTTTGGGTTTGGGTGGTCCTTTTCAGGACCAACACTTGCCCAAGAAAGATATATGGTGTACCGTGAAACCTACTACACTAAGATTTGTCTTTAATTTCATGACCCGTGTCTTGACCCTGTGACCTATGTATTGACCTCTATACTGACATTGTGATGACCTATGCCTTGTCAGACACAATTACCCTTGCTTTGCCACAGCAGTTCTGTTTGTGACACGGAGATCTGTAGCTTGTTTCAATGAGCTGGATGTTGATTACGATACCCTGACCCCTGACCTCTGACCTCTGACCTCTCAATGTGATGACCTGTACTTTCTTTTGACCCTGTTATGTGTGATAATGACCTGTGCCATCACCTCATGACCTTTGTCTTTAATACCCCATGATCCCTGTCTTGTCTCCTTGACCTTTAACATTGATCTCACTCCTACCCCTGAACCCTGACCTCTCGATGACCTGTAATTTCTTTTGACCGTGTTATGTGTGTTTTAATATAATGACCTGTGCCATGACCTGATGACCTTTTTCTTTAATGCCCCATGATCCCTGTCTTGTCTTTACTTTAAACATTGACCTCACCTATTACTTGACACAATAATCTATGCTGTGACCCATGACCTCTTTAAACAATGACCTGTAGGCCTATTACTATTTGACTATGTGACATGACCCTGTGACCTTATCGCGATCATGTGACCTTTGACTCCTCAAAATGCCTTGACCTGATATGAGTGTTCCATGCATCTTACCTCGATGACCTTTGCTCTGTCATCTTGCATTTCATGATCAACTTAACAATGACACTCTTGGTGCAGTATTATCACTTACGTAATTTTAAATATTCTTTTTGATATAGCTTTACCGAGCATTTTCTGCGCTGAAAGAACTTGGTGCTCTCCCATTGGTGCATGCAGAGAATGGTGACATCATCGCTGAGGTGAGTTCTGATTGGCAAATGGAGTACCGCATGATCATCATGATAATCTAACATCACTTTATTGAATTACCATCAAGATTTTTTTTTGGATACAGGATCGATCATGTCCATTAGTGATTAAAAAGTTACCAAAACGGGCAGAATTTGTCCTGTAATGATGCCATCGTTGTCATTAATTCATCTTCTCTTGACATTCTGTAGGTTATTTATGTAGTATGTGTTTCAATTCAAATGAATGAGTTCAAATAATGTAATATTTTATTATGCATTGTTTGTCTAACATTTTGTATGTATAAACAGCCCTTGGAAACTTGTCAAAAGCGCTATATGAATATCATTATATGACAACTAAATAGATCCTTGTCATTTGATTGGTTGTTTGATATCGATAATTCAGCCCAGTTTACAATGACGTCATCATCCGTGCAATCTTGGATCCATATGATTTTGTCCATTGCATGCGAGATAATTAACAGACCGAGCTTGTACTTCATGAACATATTTTACATCAAAATTCATAGATTTCAAATGACAAGGATCTATTTTAGGTGTCATATAAACCAAACAGTAAATGTTATTCATTTGTGCAATGGACAGAATACTTAACTTTCCACCTCATGAAGTATTCTGTCCATTGCACTCATGAACATTTATTATTTGTATAATAATATCATCATCATGTCATCATGTCTTTATGATGGCATGACTTTGTATGTGCCCATGGGCCTGTTTCACAAAGCTGTTCGTAAGTTACGAATTACTTTACGCACGACTGGTGACCATTTCTTGTTCTAAATGATATCCCTAAATGTAACTGATTTAATGCCTAAGAACAGGTTCCGCTCGTGTGTAAAGTTGTGCGTAACTTTACAAACAGCTTTATAAAACACCACCCTTGTCTTATTGGTGACTTCTATTGCTTTTTAGAATTTTAATTCATATACAAAATGTTGACTCATTCTTGTCTAAACAAGTATTTAATGTGTTATGAACTTCTTATTGGTCCCAAAAATTTATATTAATGTCTTTCATGTACCCTTCTGTTTTTCTTAACAGAACACAAAGAAGCTTCTTGATCTTGGCATCAGTGGTCCTGAAGGTCACCTTCAAAGCAGACCGGAGGATGTAAGACAAAATTTACTTTCATTATGTCAAAATCCACATAAATGTGCTGAAAAAGGCCTTGATTTTCTGTTTTTCATTCAAATACAATTTAAATTCATTAATTTTTTCAATCATTACAAAAAGAGGCACAGTTACAAGAATTTCAAACTGTACATGTTCATTTTCGATTCTACATGTTGGTTGGATTGTTAAAAACCCTTTATCAGTGGATAGTTTTCCTTATTCACTTCGTAGAGTAATGATAATAATATGAACATTTGTAATAAGCCGGTATCCATCATAAAAAGATGCTCATGGTGCATTAATTTTTGATATCTCATGGTGTGTGTTTGCTAGAGGTTGGAGCTGAAGCAGTGAACAGAGTGATCCGCATCCACTTACCAAGTCAATTAACTCTCTACTTGTATGTCAGATAGTTAAAACCCATTACGAGTGGATAGTTTTCCTTATGCACTGTGTAGAGTGCATTAGTCTTTAATATCTCATGGTCTGTGTTTGCTACAGGTTGAAGCAGAAGCAGTGAACAGAGTGATCTGCATCTGCTAACCAAGTCAATTCAACTCTCTACATGTATGTCAGATAGTTAAAACCCATTACCAGTGGATAGTTTTCCTTATGCACTGTGTAGAGTGCATTAGTTTTTAATATCTCATGGTCTGTGTTTGCTATAGGTTGAAGCAGAAGCAGTGAACAGAGCGATCTGCATTGCAAACCAAGTCAATTCACCCGTCTATGTTGTGCACGTCATGAGCAAAAGCGCTGCTGATGAGATCTCTAAAGCAAGGAGAGAGGGTAGGTTCATGAATAATTCATTTTGTTTGCTGCTCCCAAGTGAGTAAGATCATAGCACACATAATGATGGGTTATGGGTCTAAGCATTAAGACTGGAGAGTGAATAATTCATTTTGTTTGCTGCTCCCAAGTGTATATATCATAAAGCACATAATTATGGTTTGTGGGTTTTAGCATTCAGACTGGAGAGTTATGATTAATTCATTTTGTTTGCTGCTTCCATATGTATTGATCATAGCACACATAATTGTGGTGTATGGGTTTCAGCATTAAGAAGAGTTATGAATAATTCATTTTGTTTGCTGGTCCCAAGTGTATAGGTCATACCAGACACATTATGGATTTTGGGTATCAGCAGTAAGGCGTGAGAATCATTCATTTTGTTTGCTGCTCTTAAGTGTGAAGATGTTACCACACATAATTATGAACTCTGGGTATCCGGTTGAGAGTCATGAATAATTTTGTTACCTAATATAAGTTTATTCTTTCTTCATGCTTCCTCTGAGTGATGTCAGCCAATGGTTGTCAGTGATTAATGATGATCTTTTTCCTTTTCATTGCAGGTAAGGTAGTCTTTGGTGAGCCTATCGCAGCTTGCCTCGGAACCGACGGGACCAGCTACTTCCATCACGATTGGCTCCATGCTGCGGCTCATGTTATGGGGCCCCCTCTACGGCCAGACCCCACCACACCAGGCTATCTTATGGACCTACTAGCTAAGTGAGTTCTGATTTAGGCATAAAAGGGAGGTTTCCTTCACCATGCACGACAGATTTCAGAAGCACAACCAAGAAGTCTTTGGGTAGAAATTTTTTTAATCAAAACAGCAGTTTCGTCCTGGACTCTGGACAAACAATATATTTGCAATTATTTCTTCTCTCCTAGCTACATGACCTTAAAAAAACAAACAAGTAATTTATTTCTATACTGATTTGTTTCCATAGCAACGATCTTCAGTTGACTGGAACCGATAACTGTACCTTCAAGTCGGACCAGAAGGCGCTAGGGAAGGACGATTTCACCAAGATTCCAAATGGAGTCAACGGCGTCGAAGACAGGATGTCCGTCATCTGGGAAAAGGGTGTGGTAAGTTGGAATACTTGACATTCAAACTTTGAACCTTGACTGTTTAAAATCAGTACATGCCAAATTCCCAGTTAGGATGTCCAAATCACCAAGATTCCGAAAAGCGTCAGTCATATCAAAGACAGGATATGTCTGTCATTTTAAAGTAGGGTATGGTAAGTTGGAAACCGTGATCTTTGACATTTGACCTTTGACTGATGACATATGCATCATAAGGTGCATTTTTTAACGATTGCAGAACACCCTACCAAAACAAAGGCGATAGATGACTTGCCGTTAGTAAAAGGCATTCATCTATTAATCTAGCCAAGAAATGGTAGAATATTTTTTGCATTTCAGCCTGAAATTCACATTTTCCATTATAAAATCATATTTTGGAAAAAGAAGTCATATCTATCTTCAATAAATTCTATTTATCAATGATGAATAATATTCATCAAGTAATCATATATCTATTTTTATTGTGAAATCACTGTATTATATGTTTTGTTTTCTCAGGAAACTGGCAAACTTGATGAGTGTCGCTTTGTCGCTGTAACAAGTACCAACGCTGCCAAAATCTTCAACATGTACCCAAGAAAGGTGAGGAAATCAGTGCATATTTGTGTTTAAAAATGATTTAAGTTTCTCCTACAATATTCATGGAAAACCATTGTGGCTTATAAAAATCATCTGATAAGTCATATGATTCCTTTTTTGTTGTGTTTAAAATAAATATGTTAATAGTCATCTAAGCATCCATGATAGTATTTTTCGGGGGATCAGATGTCTTTTGAAATTAAAACTTATTATTGCTTGGAAAATACCCAAAGTTTAAATGGAATCTCAGCTCATATTTGGCTAATTTCTCAGTAATTTCACAATTTCTTCCTAATCCTTCAGTTGATATTTTTCATTCATGCAAATATACACTTGGGTGGTCATTTCATTGGATTCTGCATGAACTCCATTTTCAAATCGTTACTTTACATTCAATTCTAGCACATGTTCAATATGTTTTTTTTTTAGACCATTCATAATCACATTTTACCAATATGTATTTTTGCTTCCCCCTTTGCTTATCTAGGGTGTTATCCAAGTTGGTTCTGATGCTGATCTAGTCATTTGGGATCCTATCGCTACCAGGGTCATCTCCAAGGACACGCATCACCAGGTCAGTCAACTCTCAATGCATTTAAATTTTCTAGGAACAATTTGCACTTATCGGCATTACAAATAAATTTACTTGGGAGTGTTGCAGGACATGTCGGATGTTTCATCTTTGGAACATTTTCTTGATTTTTATTGGCTTTGAGGCAGTGTTACTATGGCAACTATCAGATAAAACAGGACTTGTCAGATAAAACATCTGACAAGTCTCTCTCATGAAATGCCTTCCGGATGAAGTCTGTTTCGATATCACAGAAAAAATAAATGCAATACATACTGATTATCAATGATTTTTACCTACTATTCTCCTCTCCAGGCTGTGGACTTTAATATCTTTGAAGGTATGGAGTGCCATGGTGTTCCTCTGACAGTTATCAGCCAAGGAAGGGTAGTCTTTGAAGATGGAGAGGTGAGATAGATGATGATGGTGGTGGTGATGATGATGATGGTGATGATGATGATGATGATGGTGGTGATGATGGTGATGATGATGATGATATTGATGATGATGATGATATTGATGATGATGATGGTTATGAGGATGATGATGATGGTGATGATATTGATGATGATGATGGTGGTGATGATGGTGATGATGATGATATTGATGATGATGATGATATGACGATGATGATGATGGTTATGAGGATGATGATGCTGATGATGTTGAAGGTTATTGTCATGAAGATGATAATATGGTGGTGATGGTGATGCTGAGGATGGGTGGTGTTGGTTGCTCTGACATCATTTCAAATCCATAAGTTGAATACACCAACCATTCTCTGATCTTTTAACCCTTTCTTTTTTCAGCTCCATGTATCCCAAGGAGCAGGGAGATTCATCCCCCGTCCTCTTCATGCACCAGAAGCCTACGCAAGGATTAGCCAAAGAGAAAAGGTAAAGCCATAGGGTTCTATTATAATTGTGATGTTCTTTATAATGATGATGAGGAGGAGGATGAGGAGGATTATGATGATGATGATTATGATGATGATGATGGTGATGATGATGAGGATTATGCTGATGATGATGATGGTAGTGGTGTTATTTCTGAGATATTACTGATCCACTTGAAAGTGTTATGTGCTATATAATTAAGTTAAACTATTCTCTTTGTTTCCTGTCCGTGTCATGATGATGATGATGGTAGTGGTGTTATTTCTGAGATATTACTGATCCATTTGAAAGTGTTATGTGCTATATAATTAAGTTAAACTATTCTCTTTCTTTCCTGTCCGTGTCGTCTCTTCCTCAGATCAACGCCCCCAGGCGTGTCGACCGCGACGGCTACGAAGGTCCCATCCACAAGCCTTCCGGTCTACCGGTCCAGAATAACTACCGCAAGACGGCACCCAACGCACAGCCATCGGAAGACGTTCCAAGTCAACTGAACAAGCATGGACAGCGTGACCTCCATAGGTCAGGCTTCTCTCTATCAGGTCAGTGACCTTTGGTGACCTTTTGTGACCTCTGACACCAGTCCATAATATTTATTCTTTATTTAGTCTAAACCAGCTGTTAGGTAGCAAGATTGTCTTATTTGGTGAATACAGTCAACCTTTACGTCAACACACATAGAACAGTGAATTGTAAGGTCAAAGGTCATTGTAGACCAGTCATTTCATTGTTGAGCAAGTATTGACCTATGAAAAACTTGTGTCAAAGGTCATAGGCATTTTATGATCTATTGAGTTCCATCTACATCAGAAACTATCATAGATCAAGCTGACCATTTAATTTTCAAATTTTATGCATATTGACTTTTTATCTTTTTCTTTTTGTGGTGTGTGAATTGGCTTTTGCAAGGTCTACTGTATTTGTTTTGTATTATTTGATATAGTGTTTGAAGGTCAGTGACCTTTTCAGTTGAGGCTTCCTCTCTATATGATCAGTAACATTTAGTCCCATTAACTCCTTTTTTGTTACCACTTATCAAATATGCTTTAGTAACACTAGCATGGCAGGTTGCCTTTTAAAAAATAATAACAGTGGACTAAAATACTGTATTTCCTAACCTTCATCAATCACTCACAGATGCATGTTTGACAAGGGGCACCTTTTTCTCTCTCTCTTATTTTTTTTAAATGCAGAGCAGTGCTTCTCCCTAGCATGCCATGTTTAAATTGAATTTATTTTTAAAGTTCCTATGGGGCAATTTGTGAACTAAGCTCTACATTTGTTAAAGAAAAAAAAAGATGTTTATGTTATATTTATGTCCAACAGGAAAAGGGATAGTTTGTTGTGGCCTTGATTGTTATTCCCTATTTGAGCTATCTGATGTATGTTGTGTATATACACTGCTGAATTTTAATCAGTGTCGACCCTGTGTATTATTTTGATTGTAACTGATTTGACACGCTTTGGCCTGACCCTAACCCTATTAGTTCTGCCTTTGAAGTAGTTCTGGGTCAATACTATATGCTCTAGAGTCCCTATGCTTTTTGGCAAGACGTATATCTACATGTACCTTTGACGCACCCGACCCAGGTGAAGTACAGTATGGTCAGTTGCAAGATATGGCTCTTCTAAGGGTTGATTTTCCTATTAGCGGGCAAGTTTAAGTGAAGCATGATGATTCGTTTCTGGTACTAATGAGCTCAATGACAGGACCAACCAGATTTCTTTTTCCAGATCTAATTTACTGGTCACAAGTGGAATGCCAGAAATATATTCACATGATAGAACCAAATATAGGGTTCTGCATTTTAATCTCTATGTGCAAAAATTCAACCATTAAAAAAGAAAAGAAAAATCAAAACAAACACCAAATTGGAAGATTACAGTTAACATTGATTTTTTTCTTTATATTTTTATATGATTTATAGGATCTGCCCACTTTTCTACGGAAATATTTCTATAATACAAAACAAAAAGAAAAATAAGGAAAATATCTCCAGGGCCTGTATGAGGGGCATCAAGGCGGGTCAACAGCAATGTCCTCTGATGGCCTTAAATTGAAATAAGCCTCATTTCTTTCTCCTCATTTGTTATATTCCTGTATGATTTGTGAGGTCCTCTTCCAGTCGACATTGCATACATTCGAGAGAGGATGATTTTAAAATTTGTTCTTAATTTTTATCCCCTCCCCTCTCGGCTCAGAGATGGCATGTAGCTATCCGACCCAGCACTACAAAAAAGGTATTCGATGTGCATCCCTAGATCAGTATGAAAATAAAATAGCCTTGTTTTGTGCAGTTGTCAGTATATCCTTCTATTTCCCTGTCTCCCTCGTCAAAATATACACCATGGGGATGGATTTGTTTTTAAGGAATACTATGGGAGCTCTTTCAGTTTCAGCTAATTTTTCAACACTCTTTAGCCCCTTTTCAGCTATTTTTATTTTCGAGCACTCACACCCCTCTATTATACATTAGAGTACATCGTGGGAATTAGGAAGAAATTGTAGAGTGTTGTGGCTCAGTGGATAGGTTCTGGACTTTGAACCACAAGGTCCACAGTTCAAATCCCACCACAGCACTTGCATCCTTTGGCAGGCTGTTTGTCTACTTTTGCCACTCTCCACCCAGGTGTAGTACCTGGTTGGAAGGAATTCCTTGAATGCGCAAGCATCCAATCAGGATTGCCGTGCTAAAGCCAGGGTAATAGTATGCAGCGCTTAGAAACATTTGTATGTAAGCGCTGTATAAATGTTGCATATTATTATTATTCACATGATGGACAGTTCTAGATATGTTTGGGCTGTTTCAAAGGTAACGAGTGTGGGTGGTTATTCCAATGCCTGAGCAATGTGACTATATGTTTCAAAAGATAGTGATATGTATTCATGGTTATTTGATAAAACAACCTCATCCCAAAATCGTGACCAGTCTTTATAATTTACTTATAACCAACCGGTCACAAGAAAACTCACGTGTCAGGTCAAATAGATGACTGGTCGTGTGTCGTGCACAACTTATCATATATCAAGATTTTTCCACCTATCCTTCAACTGACTTTAAAATTATAGAAATGTTATAATAAGATGATGGTGTGCATATATATATTCTGATCAAATTGTTCAAACAGGTAGCACAAGATGTAGATTTAGATGGTAATTGATGAACTCAATTCATACCTTTTTGTACATTGTATTTCACAATAAAACTTCAAAATTATTTGTCCCCCACCCCCTTATAGTTAAGTTAGAGTTCAAGATTATACAAACCAATCGATCACACAATGTTTTGCAATAATTTGACAGAAACGGAATATATTCCTCCCAAACTCTAGCACAGTCTTTATGATTTTAGTTGCGTGTGTGCCTGTGATATGATTTGCTTTGCTTTGCTATGCTTGTTTCCCCCCTCTATGGTTTCATATTTGTTTACATATTTGCTTGTATGATTTTATGTTGGTAGTATTAATTCGATCTATAAACGTTTATTTTCCTCTGTCTGGTATTGGGCTTTATAAAAAGTAGGGAGATTATATTGGGATTAAGATTGGGATTAAGATTCAAAACCAGAAGAGTCTCAGATCCCTTTAGACTTTTATTTAATTATTGATGAAAACTGCTCTATATAGATTAATGTGTGGGTCTGAAAGAATTGTTTAATAGTACTTTAATATTTCTTTCCTGATGAAATATTGTCATGATATAGTATTGTAAAGCAAGTACATGTAACTGAAATTAGCAGTAAAAACTGAAATAAGTATTTTCCACCATCAAAGGTTTTGGGACTTTTCTCAACACTGATATTTCTTCAGAGAAAATTTCCATAAGACATTGTTGAGATGATTTTCAAAGCTTATTATCAAACAGGAAGGAGAGTGTTATTTTAGGGGAAACAGAGATTTCATGATCAGAGCTTGTTGAAATAGTGGTTACATGTATGTTGGGTTAATTTGGATTTCCCTCATTAATTAGTGCATACATGTATGTATTAATTATGGGGAAATGTTAGTAAGATTTTAATCAATTATAGATGTTAATAGCATATTACCCCTTTCCGGTAGTGTAGATTTCTACATCAACAGAGCTTAATATACATACCGTAGTAGATAGCTCCCAGTTGCACACCAATACATAGCATGTGCACACGTAGGCCGCCATCTTGCTACTCTCACTGTACTAACTTTCACTGCATTTTTGGTTTTCCAACCAAACAACCAGGCCACTAGTTTCCCCCTGTTTGTCTGTAAGTATAGATGTAGTGTTGTAGCTGTAGTATATATGTGCGTTGTTTGAATGATACTTGTTTCTCCAACATTAGTTCTTGAATATCATCGTCAATTTGAAGTAAACCAGTGGATTTGCGTTGAAAGTTTCTTCCGTTTCTAGGTTCACAAAATAATGATGATAATAATGGTTTATTTACCCAGGGTAGCCACTTCAGTTCCGAACACTGTTCTCCCATCGGGCCCTGCTATTATCATTACCCGGCTAAGCAAGGCTACCAAAATGGGACAGCAGTCTGATTTCATGGGAAATTTTGACAACATTTATAGCTATGAAAATCACACATGGTTGAACCACGGAAATGGATATTTATGACTTGTTAGCAGACGTTATGTATTGCCAGAGGAAAATGTCTTATAGTGTACTCATTATCTCACTATCCATGGCCTGACAGTTGCAGAAGAATAATCGGACTTGGCCCAAGTCCGATTTTGCTTTCCCCCCTATTAAAGATTCCTCTGTTACACATATTTCCAATGCTTTTCACAAAGTCTAGGGGTTAGCAGATAATAACTCGCTCCCCTTGAATGCTGTCACACAACTGACTTTAAATCAGATTGTTTTCTTAATACTAAGGATGAGTTCATTACTTTTTTTTCCGTTATAAATCCGAGGTTTGATTGTTGAAGGAGCAAATATCTGTTAGCTATGTGTGTGCGTGTGAGCTCAAGCATGCCCCCCCTCCCCCGGCTGGATATCTATCTTAAGGTTAATGTCTTGAGTGGTGTATTAAAAAAGATAAAATTAAAAAACAAATCCAACTTGGTTTGTACGATATAAATAAAGTAACAATAATGTCGATAGAGTATGGTCAATTTGTAGGGGAAAAAAATACATGGGGGCTTGGAGCGCATTTGCACCCGAATTGCTCAGAACAGATAGATAAAACAAATTTATATAAAAGTTAGTTGATTAGGAGGACTGTATAATAATCAACTAACTTATATATCAAACTTGTTTTATTTCACTTTTCTGATGGATTACCTGACATGCCATTTCTCAAATTTAATTTGATGATATTATGTTTTTACTCAGCAATAATTTTGATTACCAGCTATTATTTTTTTATATCAATATTTCTGTTTAAATTTTGGAATTGATTGGCTGAATTATATGTATTGCTGCGAGAAGTAATTTTATTTTTCAAAAGATAACATGTCTTGTCAAAATTGTTACATATGTAAAAGTTCCTCCCTTCTTATCATGTATCCCATCTTAAGTTGCAATGCATTTTGATATTTGGTTTAGCAACCCCTTACCTGGAAAAGTATAAAGTCACCTAATTAAAAAAAAAACATGTTTTGGGTCTTATTAGCAGGACTCCTGCTTAACAGACTTTACTTCATTTTATGTTTAATTTTACAAGTTTACATGATTTAAAGCCCCAATTGTGCTAAATTTTAGCTAAAATGCCTAGTTTATTTTTCATTTGCAAATTGTTCCTTTCATATAGTCACCCTTATCAGCGCAATTATTTTGTATGCAAACTTATATTTGATTTCTTTTCCATTTCAACACCGAGTGACTTTTTCAGAACACCAAATCATTTATCTAGTATTGAATAGAGAAAATGTACAATATGCTGTAGTATCTGATGTTTGGAATGGTTTTATTTCAAATAATCTTTTATCTATTATACAATTTTTATATTTTTTAAAGTTAAGAAATGCTCAGATCATTGTTTATCACTGTTCAGAGTTGGTGATTTTTGATGAATTAATTTAACAAGCCTCAAAATAGGTTATGGGAGGGGCTTAATCACTTTTATGAGGGGGCACTTCTTCAAATCTTGATTGAGGGAAGGAGGGGAGGGGGGGCATAAAGAGATACGGGTGTGCTGACAGATATGCTAGATATTTACAGCTGAACACAACTTTTACAACTTTTGTAATCTCCTCTTCTATTTTACAGAAATCTCGTCATATGATATGGGTCATTGCTACCCCGTTCTCTTAGAATGTACCTAATTTGCATAAAAAATACTTTGTCCCAATGATGTGAATTTACTTCTGTGGAAAAAGATATTCAAATTCAGTATTTTTTGCTGCATTTGCTACTTCGTTGATGATTTTCCAAGATAGTTAGTGGATAATATTTAAATGATTATTCTTTTTGCTATAAAGTAGGAAAGTTCCAACAGGATGAGGTAGATGATAAAGAAATACAAGCAAATGTTGCTTTTACTTCAGGTGTATTAAGAGTTTAAAAAAAAAATCACATTGATGGTATGGATTTGTGGATAAAGTAGGAAAATTTTTTACAGAAAGAATAATCAACGTAACTGTAGAGGACTCCCGACATGAGGTTTAAAATAAAATCAATTTCATCTGATAATAAGGCAGTTATCATTATTAGTGTGTCTTTTGAAAGTAGAATAAAGAGGAAGACAAGGAATTAGAATGATATCATGAGGCCTGACATAGCAACAGAGATCAATTGTCCAATTTTTTGATTCTCATCTTTTCTTTCCCTAAAGCACTGGAAGAGCCCCTTTCCAGTAACAGTTGACAATAAATATATACTACATTTTAAATTGATTATGTCAATTATCAATTGATACATGTACGCTATTTTCATACTGTTCCTTGAAAAGAAGATCTATGTTGCATTTACATTTTTTCTTTCTCCCTTTCTGTTTCAACTTTATCAGGTCGCCAAGTCGATGACCACAAGGACAAGAGGAGTGGCCAAAGGATTATGGCGCCCCCTGGAGGCACGTCAAGCATCTCTTTCAATTAGATCCCCTACTGGTTTCACCATGCCACACCCTGGTCTCGTAAGGACCACACCCTCCATGCATAGATTGTAGCCCCCCCCCAAAAAAAAGGGGGGGGGGGAATCGGTATGTTTTAACTGTTATTATACATGTGACAAGTTTTATGAAACAGGCCCCTAGTCTGTATAAAAGCTTGTGTAAATAAAAAGAGGGAGGGAAATGCTAAAGGGTTTCGTTTTTTTTTTTTTGCACTGCCAAGAAGGATGAGAGGATATTGTGTGGAAAAGTGGATTACAAAACTATATGTAAATGTTTAAGTGGTATATGGAAATTGTGAAGTCTGGGCCAAATGGGACAGTGTTTTGTCAGGAAAGTTGGTTATGAGGCAATGGAAAGGCTATACAGTATTTATCATCTGCCCATACTATTGAATGAGGGCATTTCTGCAATGATGCGGTGCACAAAAATGTTTTACTAAGGGCGTTCTTGCACCGACACAACAATTTAGTGAACTGTAATGATTGGTATATTTGTACAAGATCAACGTATCTTTGAGGCGAAGAACGCAAAGTTTAGTTGAATTTCATTTCTTCTTATGAGGAAAAGACGACAGAGTGCTATCTATCTGCAGTGCTTTCATCTCTCCTCTTCATATTCATTCCATTCATTTTTCATTTTTTCGAGAAATCAAAATGTTGAGTCTTGAAAAACAGGGCCTATCCAAATGATTGATAGGAAATCAAAGTGTAACAGGGGCATTGTGAATCTGTAGTGTTTTCTTGTTTATCTGGGAGGCTTGAGGTTAATTCCTACTTGATTTCTGGTGCTCTTTTGTGAGAAACTTGTCCGCATCAGTAAGAATTAGGAGTGGCAAATTGGCAAACGATATGTAATGCTCCCCAGGGAGTGAAGAATTTGCGTATATTTTGTGCAAGCAAGGTAAAGTTTGTTGTCCTTAGTAGTATGCGTGTGTTGCAAAGCATTTGACACATGAAATTATGAAATCAAATAAGTATGAAATCATAATAGCAGTCTAAGTAAGGTCACTTCAAAATGTCACCACATATGAACTTTGATAGACCTGATATAAAAACAAACAAATAAAAAAAAAATCATGTTTATGTACTGAAATCATTATCATGCATTAGATATTTTTCAATATTTGATTGGAATATTATTGAAGTGGAATCATGAATGTAAAATCCAATGTTTTCTAAAATCATGCTACTATTACAACGGGAAAAAATGAAGGCAAGGAAAATATTCTGTCTTGCCTAAAGTTACACATCATCTTAAATGTATATGCCCGGTATTTACCTTAAATTCTGTTATAAACCCAGGAGCCTGCCCTTACAGGGCAAAGGAATTTTCAAAAACTTGCCATATAGCATTGTGTAGCTTTCCCTGAAATATGGCACATAGGTTTATAGTGAGAGTTTTCTTACGCCTGGGGATATGGTATCATTTATGAATGTTAAGGTGGATGTCATTGTGTAATTGCTACTTAAACAAAATATAGATAATCATGTATACATTGTATAATGAAAATTAAGCATTATAAACACAAATGGTGCGTTTGTAGGGGGGATAGTTGTTTGTTGTTGTTTCATTTGTACTTAAAAACTTTTAGTGTTTTATTCGATCGTGTCTGAGTTTCAGCTATCATAGATTTACGTCTGATTACTTTTTCTTTCAAATTACAAAGATTTTTATTTCCTGTGCATGTTGATTGAATTGAAATAGGTCTCTATTTGGTTTGTAGATAATTTTACATCAAATGGTTCATGTATTATATAAGAAAGGATTGTTTTATGTTTATCATTTCTCTTTTTATAAATGGATTACAGTACATAGATAGTACTAAAAGATCAATGTTTCAGTTGATAGATCATTTTTTATACCGAAAACTGAAAAAAGTATTTGGCGAAATTCAAAGTCGTGTTCCATCAATGCAAACTCTTCCCATTGTTTGTTGTTTGAAAGGATTTTCTTTTATGCACGTGTGGCTGTTTAGTGATGAAGGAACGTAGATGCCCTATGGTAGCGAAGTGCGCTATCTACAGCCAAGCCTGCCACATGCACATTGAGGCTTAAGTAGGCCCCGTTCGCATGGAAAATTTAAGACATGAAGCTTTCATGTGTCTCTTATGACGGCCTTTTTCATGATAAGGAAGACGCTAATTGCACGAATGCGATTGCGAACTTTTCTTGCACGGAGATACCTGAATGTTACCACGCATGAGAGCTTGGTGTATATCAAGTTTCTTTCCTAGCGACGGGCAAGTGCGTGTTGCATTCATGTCAAGGAGAATTGGAGTCCAAGGTTCCATTTTATAAAGACTTGTCACAATAACAAATGAACAATTTCTACAAGTTTGCTATTAGCCAATCAAATTGAGTAATTTAAGTAGCTTGTAACCGTTATTGCACATTTGTTATTCTAACAAGTTTAATTAAACAGGCCCCTAACTGCAGGGGTCCTCTGTTCGTATGCACTACAAATATACTGCAGTGAAACACAAAAGCCTTTAAATTGCTGGGCTGATAAAACCTCGTATCTCAAAATTTAAAATTCTGAGGGCAGCTTTTAAATACACGTATAGCAATGGTATCGGTCTCATATTGTCTGAAAAACAGTCTCTTGATACCTATGAAGAATTCTTTTGAAACAATAGAAGGTTGCTACCTTGCTTTAATTCTAAAATCCAGCTTATTCTGAACTGTCATCAAAATATTTGAATTTTGAGATACAAGGTTTTATCAAGCCAGCCATGAATCGCCTGTTCCTGGAAAGCAGCGCTGTAAAGATTTGCACCAAAGAGATACGTACATAGGTCATCGTGTTCATATGCATTATACACTCATAACTTTTGTGCGATCATTTCCTTTCGTGCAACTCTCCTAAAAACGTTGGTGTCTGCAGAAACTAAACCCTTTTACTGTATAAAGAAATAACAAGCATTGTGACTGATGGCAGTGCATAGTTCCTGTAAAAGTCTCTGCTCAGTATGCAAAGCTACAATGCACATGTATGATAGAATAATCTCTGTATGCACTTGTTTTAAATGTTTGCAAAATCACTGGAATGGAAAATGAAACTATCTATCATAGAAATTGATGTTGTATATAGATTAATATGCCTTGGTGATAATACTTAAATTTCTCTTTTTCTTTCTCACTTTCTGTCTGAAATCTGTTGAAACTACTTTTTTTTAATCACTCTCTCTCTCTTTACCTCTTTCTTGTCTGGCGCCCTCTTTGTCACTGTAAATAATCGGGTAGATGTGTCCTTTGCGCAAAGTTTTAGTGAAACGTAGTCGTTACTGCCGAAAAATATCTTGTGAAATTACAATTTCTCAACGGAAATTCACGTTTGTAATCATTTCTCTTGATCTGCACTTGATGAGCTACTAATGCAACTTTCATTCACTGGCCAGTAGTAATAGCCAATTTGAAAGTTCCGACTTATTTTTACTAAAATAGGATAATTAATGTCCATTTTCAGGCTTTCCAGTATTAAAGTCAGCTTTTAAAATTTTCTTGTTTTAAATAATATAATGTTATTTTTTGTGGCTGAAATCATGTAGGAATAATAATTCATGAATCATGGTCTTATGAATTACAATTGCACTTATTTTGACTTATGAAGTACATGTACATTTTATAGCCAAAAAATAATGTGATGTTGCTGTATGCTAGTACACTCTATAACTGCATGCCCGCTGCTGTATTGTATTTAACTTGAGTGTATAAAAGGAGTATCTTATTTATACATGAAAGAAATTTCCACCCGTTTTACTCTCAAAATATAGAACAAAAGCAACATAGATGTGCAGTCTTGTTACAATACGTGTGAGCATAAATTCTTGGAAGCACTGTCTGTATATCTAAAAGAATTTATGATTTGGAATTTCACAGAGAAGTACATGTATTCGTTCCTATTAATTTGCAAAAAGTATCTTTTAATTCTGTAAAAAAAACCCTGAGATATTCTTCATTTTTGGTGGTTTGTCAAGCCTTGTGGTGTATTGCGTATATGAACTTACTTAAAGAGTGATTTTGTTTTTAGAGAAAAAAAATATCAAATAAATGAATGTTGAAAAGCTGGATTGCTATGACCCATTCTTGTTTGGTTTGAATTTTTGTTGGTTAAACAGGTTACTAATATGTGCTTTATGGTGTGAAAACTTAGAATGGTTATTTTAGTGGAGAGAGGGGTGGGGGCAAAGACAGAGAGAAAGGGGGGGGGGGGTTAATGAGAGCAGAGAGAGGAATATGGAGAAAGGGGAAATAGGGGGAAGAGAGGTTAAGAGAAGAGAGAAGTACAGTAGATGGAGAGGGGAGGGGGGGGGGGGGGGAGGAGAAAAGAGAGAGGAATAAAATAGAAGAAATAGAAGGATAAAATGAAGTGAAAGTAAGAGAGGACAAGATGACAAGTAAACAAAGCATACGCCTTTCTTTCCTTCCTTCTTGAACTCTCCCTCTCTTCTATCTTTCTTTCTCTCATTTTTTAACTTTCTTTTTTTCTCTCTCTTGGTATTTAAAATCTACTAAAATGTGTGCAGAGTATTACATAGTTAACTTATCTTTTAAAACGGATACACAACATTTTTGCTTAGGGCTTTATTTCTTTGCAGATATAGGGTCAAGGTTAGAATAGGGTTTTATCTTAGATTTAAGAACGGGAATAGATTAAAAAAGCTGGTGATTCTATGGTTCCACAACATTTGCTCTGGCGATAATTTCTCCGCTGTGAATTCCACACACTAACGGAATCGCCAACTTTAACCCTAAACCTAACATAAAACCCTATTGCAACCCTAACCCTACATCTTAGATGAAATAAAGCCCGGAGAAATTGTCGCAGGAGTAAATGTGTCACTGATTCTAGTTGTGTGTCGAATTTACAGTGGAGCAATTGTCGCTGGAGCTTTTGGAACTTTTCAAATATATAAGACCACCCAAGGGACACATGTTCAAACTTGGAAAATTCAAGAGTAACAAAAACTACACATAGTCTTAAAAGGCAGATGCAGCTTCTAGACAGGTGGTTCTTATTAAAACAGTTTATATTGTATCACATTCTATATTGTACAACACCGAATTAGCTTGCTGTACATGAGCACATGGAAGCCGAATGTCAGAGGCAGAAATATTATCGTTTGTATTTTTGCTAACTTAGTAACTTCCAAGGCGTTGTACGACACAAATAACGAATGTTCTTATTCGAGCAAGAGTATGACATTTTCCATTTGGTGAAAGAGACGCTCTATTCAACTTGGCTATCGCCTCGTTGAATAGAGCATCTTTCTTTCACCTCATGCGAAATCTCACACCATCGCACTCGAACCTATTCACTATATGTATAATATACAAAATACATTAAAAAAAAAGACAATGATAAGAAAATTATGCTTACAGTAGTAGATTATATTTTTAATATCATTAAGAATCACATCATCAAAACTTTATCATTTTATCCATCATTCTGTTACATGATGTAATATACACAGGGTACTCTTGTTAGCAACCTGGGATGCATTTCATGAAACAAACATTCACTGATTTTCACTGACTATTGTTACAAGCTACTGATATCCTTTCATATGATTGGCTCAGAGCAAATTGGTCGGTGAAAATCAATGACAAGATACTTTGTGAAACAGTCCCATAGAGTTCATTCCATGACTTGCAGATTTGTGAAAAGGGGTCGCCTGAATCGAGGATTAATCATCAGATTAAACTAGAAAATCTCAATCTTAACCTATTGGTGAAACCAGGTCTGAATGACCATAGTGTGGTTTACACTGAGATCCTCTTCACCAGTTCTTGTGAAAACTGCTCCACAGCCAGAGGGTGAATTACACAGAGAATATGTGTTATAAAAATTAAAGTGAAATTTGAATTTGACTTCAATTTCAATTTTCGTTCAATGGAAGGGGGGGAGGAGGGTGGCTTAACATTTTGCTAAGATGTCTGTGCTGCATCAGTACGCAGAAATCCGACTATATGGTAACAGTAATTGTATTTCACTTTCCAGTATTCCCACTTGGTTTACAACGTTCAGTGATGAAAAGACACTTGCAAGATTCCTCCATAAAAGAAGAGGCTCTGATTTGGGGCTGGCTGCCTTAAACATGATTACTAATACATGTATATATGCCATATGTACATACATTTTGTCGGGCCTATTTGTGATTTTGCTGTAAGACTGAGAATTTACTGGGGTAGATTTTTCATGAATATACTTTATTTGAATTCACTTTGTCGAGAAGTATCAGGAACTGAAAATGTTTTGGTGTTCAGTACATTGCAAAATTCACAATTCATGTACGTTGTGATGCAGTTAGATGTTCCGTTGTGATTAACAGTCTGCATTTGGAGGTCGTGAAGTTCAACCACCTCCGAGCGCGAACAAATTCACCTATCAGCCATCAATTCTTTTCCCTGTTACTGGGATGAATTGCCGGCAAGTTTGCGCTCTGGGGTGTTTGTAAAATCATTTATTTCATGGACAAATGAACTAAGGAAAAATTTTATGCCTAATGAAGGACCATATTCACCCTTGCACGAGTTAAATTTAAACAGCTAATTTGAGTCGATATTCTAAGTTAAGATGAAGTGTTATCAAGTAGACCTATGTTATTTTATTCTATTATAATTGATCTTAAACCTTTTTGTTCATACTCACTCTTTTATCCACTTCTGTTTTATGTAAGCACCCACTGGATAGGGTCAAATGGTCTTTATTGACTACAGTAATTCAGTTAACTTTATTTGACCCTGGCAGTCCAGTGGGTGCTCAATCTATAGTCTGTTATGTTTATTATGTGTTGTACTACACTGTACCAATTTCTTATAATTTTCATTGCCGGAATAAATAATAATAATAAAAATAAAACAACCACAAAGTATTCATCATATACAGTACATGTATTTCTTTTGATACTCTCGGGGCCCTGTTGCAGAAAGAGATGCAATCAAACACAAGTCCAAAAATCAAACGCAATTTGACTTTAAGCAAATGAAATGCGTGTTTGGGGACTTGTGCACGATTTTCTTAAGTTTAACTTCAACTTTTTAAAGTGACTTTTCCTACAACGGGCCACTGAAAAAAAATCTATAGAATGAACTAAGGACAGTTTCAACAAGACATCTCTATCAATCAGCTCTATCTGATAGTACACAGGTCCATGACAATCATCAAAATGGAGAATTCCACAGTTTTCTCTACATTGCGCTCCTTCTTGTGAAAACCTCTCCATAAGTTTAATCATGGGGTCATTTACACATCAAGCAATCCCTGTTCAGCACTGTTCTTGTGAAAACCAGTCCATAAGTATAACCAGGGGTGGTTTACACAGGCCATGGATCTGTTCTGTTCTTCCTCATGATGAATTGTATCCTCCGTCCCATCTCTTGGTTATAGATTTTCTTCATGTTCTCGTACTCCTTCCTTCGACGCTCCTGGAAGGGCTTCTCAAAGTAGCGCTTTCTTCTCACGCTTTCTATCAAACCATCTCTGTTTAAGGAGCTGCGGACAAGAAAATTTTAAAACAACAAGAGATAAAAAACATAATGCTACTTCTACTACTACTACTACTACTACTACTACTACTACTACTACTACTACTACTACTACTTCTACTACTACTACTACAACTCAACTACTACTACTACCACTGCTACTACTACGGCTACATGTACTACTACATGTACTACTAATACTACTATTTCTTGTATAGTTTTTATCACTCATATTGGAGATTCTCTATGTGCTTATTTAAAAAAAAAGAAGAAAAATCACATTTCTTTAAGGAAAGTTGGTTTCTATCTATATTATAACACAAATACGAAATTTGGTAGTTTGTGTTAAGAAAAAAAAAACCATGGAATTTGAGAACAAGGCACATTTCACCTAGTTTCAAGAAAAACACAATTTTCAGGCTCAAAAACATTTCAATTACGAAAATGGAAAGGAAAACTCATGAAGATCAGGCAAATAATGATGTTGTTGGTATGATGAAGCTTGCGGAGATGCCATGTGGTGATGATGACGGTATCAATTATGATAATGACCAGTGGCATACACAGAGGGATTCAAACCTCTCCCCTTAAATTCCGTTGATACCCACCCCCCCAAGAATTCAAAACCTTCCCCCTAGTTCTTTTTTGAAGACCTTTTTTTCATTATTTTTTTATTGCTTGTCAAATTACTTTGGGGTAGGAAACAACCTGAAACTGAAGGTAAAGGTTTTTTTTTTTTGGGGGGGGGGGGTTGTTAACATTTCATTCAGCTTGAACCCCCCATTTAAAAAAAATCCTGCATACGACACTGATAATGATGGCGATGATGATACATACATATAGTGGCGGTGATGATGGTGGTTATGACAGCAATTATGATGCCAATGATGATTATTAAAATAAAAGCAAGTCTTACAATTATTTTCTGCCTTGCATATCAAAGTCTTTGGAGACTCATCCACTTTACATCTTTTGGGCAATCTTTCATGAAGCCAATGATTTTTACAGACTAATTTATAAATAGCCAATCAAATGCAACGATTTCCATAGCTTATAACAGTTGGTAGTGATAACATCATTGGCTACATGTATTTATCTCATGAAATGCTCCCCCATTTAAATACGAGTGTTAAAAAAAGAGAGCAGAGGAAATGATTTAAGACAAGGTCTTAGCCAATCAAATGCAAGGATTTCCATAGCTTATAACAGTTGGTAGTGATAACATCATTGGCTACATGTATTTATCTCATGAAATGCTCCCCCATTTAAACTACGAGTGTTAAAAAAAGAGAGCAGAGGAAATGATTTAAGACAAGGTCTCAGCCAATCAGATGCAAGGATTTCAGTAGCGTATAACAGTTGTCAATTAAAAATCACAGAGGTTTTGTTTCATGAAAGGCTCCCCTGGATTAACTTACTTGTTCAATGTTCTATATGCTCCATCGACATCCCCTCCTTTCACAAAGACGGTCCTCCCAACGAATCTCAAATGACGACTCATCGCCTCAAAACCCTGTCAACAACAATGAAATTGATGGTTTATTTCCGATTCGTCCAATTGCCAACTCGGTTATTATCATTTGGTCTACTATCAGTTCGTCCACTCACCACATGGTCTACTTTCATTTAGTCTAATGCCATTCTGTCTAATAACCAGTGGGTCCAATAGCCATTTAGTCCATATACCATTTGGTCTAATTAAACTGAAGTGTTAATTCTGCAAAATGAATGAAAAGAAAATGGGTATTACACCAAGTGGTTATTAGACAAAATGGTAGTAGACGAAATGGTGATTAGACAAATTGATGATTAGACCAAATGGTTATCGGACCAAACGGCATTAGACTAAATGAAGGTAGACAATGTGGTGAGTGGACGAGTTGGCTAGACAAATTGGCAATTTATCAAATTGACAGGATGGTGTGTCGTATTCTGATAGCCATGGGGGTGTTTCACAAAGATTTTTAAGTATGGCTTTAGATTCGCACTTAAATACCTAGTTGCACACGTTATAAAAGGCATGACCACGTTGGTCAGATCAAACTAAGAGGGGACGTGCACTACTGGGCATTTATCAATAATGTTGCAGGTTACATATCATGTACGCGTCAGCATTAAAGTGCGACTCTACTCATACAAATCTTTGTGAAACACCCCCATGGTTTAGCTAAACCTGGGTTAACCTAGACCCAGACCTAAACTTTATGGAGTGCCAGTTGTCAACAAATTCACCAATCAAAAATTATCCTTTTCTTGCTGCAAAAAAGTTGTCAAAAAATTAATTGAGTTGTGAACTGGGATGAATAAAAAAAATGTATAATGAAGTTTAATGAATTAATTCCAGTACAGTACACAATAAAAATTAGAAAAATACATAAAAGTGTGGAATAAAATTGTAGTTTAGACCAGGGGGGTGTTTCAAAAAAGATTTAAGTATGACTTAGAGTCGCACTTAAATACCGAGTTGCGTACGGTATGAAAGGCTTGACCACATTGGTCAGATCGTGTCATGAGGACGTGCACTAATACGTATCTATCAATAAGATCCCACATTGCATATATTGTGTAGGCATTTAAGTGCGACTTAAGTCATACTTTAATCTTTGTGAAACACCCCCAGGGTAATTGAAACCTACATGTAGGCTTGGTTTAATTACCACACAATACGATCTTATCTTTACCTTCTACATTATTCCTCGCATGCCCAGTGCAGCATTTCACAAACATTGAAGTGTAACTAAAATTCACACTTTAAAGGGATACTCCAGGCTGAAAATCATATTACTTGAACGGATAAAGAAAAATCAGACTAACAGAACACTGAATATTCATCAAATTCGGACGAGGAATAACAAAGTTACTTTTTTTTATAAAGATTTGCATTTTTTCAGTGAAACAGCTCTGTGCATATTTTTTAAAAATATTTAATGAGCAAACTGATGTCATTTCCCCACTTGTTCTTTCGCTTTTTATTACATGAAATTAGGTTAAGTCAATTTTTTCCCCCTAAAGAACTAGAAAAATTGGATTGACAAATGATTTAATGCATCACTCATTCCTGCTGCCGCAAGCCTGCAACTTATTTCATTGGAAGACAGGTGTATGTATCACTCAAAACTTTATGAAAAAATGAAAATAAATAATTATGTTTTCTTGTAATAACATAATGCAGGTGCTAGCCTGCTCTGCGGATGTGCACAAAAATTGTATAGGCACGTCAGTTTACTTGTCAATGTGTTCGTGCCGTGATCTCAGCATATCGCTAACAGCTAGCGCGTTAAAGCATATGCCTATAGATGGCAGGGCGAAAGAAATTCCCTCTGTGATTGTACCCCTGTACAGTGTATACGGCGGCATTGAAACAGGCTGGATTTCAGCTTGATTTTGATAACAAATTTAGCTTCGTAATCCGCTCAAAAAGCTCAAATCTATCGATGTCTGATTCTGAGAATCCGATAGCTTATTTACGTTTTAACATTTTTTCGCATTTTATGAATTTTGGGTTCAAATGTCGTTGTGTTACTGCAAGTGCATGCATATTCAACCCGTATGCGCTTTTGTCACCTAGTATGAGGTCAATACTGTTATTTATTGAGTCTTGACATGGTCAACAACGAGGCTGAGGTGAGGTGAATTTGTTGCCGTGACTTGTTACATGTAAATGTTGTGAAACGTCAACCACCACACGCCCTTGGCCCCTAGGAAATGTACATGTGACACAGATAAACCTTGTGTAATACAGGCATGAGACAGAGAAATTTGAAAAAAAGAGGAACTTCATGGCCCTCCTGGGGGAGGGTGTGGGAAAATTGGGAATTTAAGGTATGCAAAACCCCATTTCGATGCATTCTACAATCAAATTTTACTGTTTTGAAGAGGTTATTTTGTATTTATGGTCCAACCACTGCCATTTGAACTTGTTGGAGACATCCTTGTTAATATCACTAACACGAGGGTCATTCTATTCAACTGTTTCAACAGTCTTCATTTTGTAGTTGAAGAAATTACACCACACACCCTACAAATTCTTGTAAAATCCACGATAATCCAACTCGAAAACGCTGTACGTCCGTATCACTTGCATTCAATGTAAACAAATGTATACACACGTGCATGCAGAAAGTTGCCAGCTGCATAACCCAGGGAGCTTTTAATTCATTTTTAAAAATTAATATTGAATATAAAATCCCTCATTGAATATTCGATGCATTGCCTGCTGACATTTAAGAAAACTCGCAAGAAAATTTAATGCATTTCACAAATTCACATGTCACGCCAGCACAGTCAATCACATCATCCTAGCACACATGCATTGATTCACCCAACAGAGTCACAAGCACACAGACAATCACCGTAACACACATCTAAGTACAGGCGCTATCACTCACCAAAAAAACCATGCTGAAATACATATTATGTCATTAGAATTGATTTATCTGCGCCATATTTCCAAAGCACGCCACGGATTAGTTCAGATTCAGTAAGCGGGGTCCCCGAAAATGCACTAAAAATGAAGAAATCCGTGATCTTATCCGAGTTTGCAAACTTTATTTCCTCGCTAATTTATGATGGTATCTTCGAAATTCCAATAAAAAACCAAATCAGATTTTTTTTCTTTCTTGGAATTACGGCGATATCGGACTTTGCAATTGTTTTTGAAGTTGCGAGAGAGATCCCAGAGTAATCTTGTGATTTTTTTCGCTATTCAGCAGCCATAAAAATAGTTAATATCAAGGAAATTGATGCTGCAATCAAAAAGGGAAGAGGACGCGGACGAGAAACACAATTTTTTTTTTTTGGTGCTTTTTAAATTTTTTTTTAGAATTTCAAAATCCGCGGAAATCCGCCGATCCGCGGAGAAATCTCATGCCAGGTAATAATCTGGAGAGCTTCCATTACACACAGATGAAAATCCTTGACAAGATACTACTTTTTCGTAATTTTACTGACATGACATGATGTAGACCAAAAGCTTCGGTCTCTGTTATGTTGGTTGTTCAGCTGAACTCTGTTGGCTTCACTCACCAAATACAGAGACCGAAGTTCTAGCGCGATCTGTACAGGGGACTCAATGGCCATATGTTTATGTACCGGGTACTTAAGATCGGACAAAACGGGGAAGTGAATTTGCGTGACAGCCTAGGTAAGTCATATTTTGTTCCTTTTAACTTGATTTTTCACCGTTTTTGGGCAATTAATGCCAAGAGGGAATATTAATTTGCATTTTGGTCGCAATAACTGTCAATTTTTTATTCATTAAAGACAAAAATTGACATTAGAGGCGCACAGCCAATATGGGAGACTCTCTCCAATAGGGGAGACAATCTCCCACATTGGAGACTTGCTTTGCAAAAGGACAAAAGAAACAACACCAACAAAAGCATGATTTTTTCCACCCCAAATTTTGTCTCACTGAGGTCAGAAGCCCATTTGTTTTGTGTGTGATTGACAACAAAAATCCTTATCAAATTCAAAACAAAAGTAGACGGTCATGACGGTGAATTTAAAGTAGACAGTGAAAAGGGGTAATGTTTCATGAGGAATCTGCTTATCACATTTTTATTTGCCGCCAAGGTAATCCTTTTGCCGCAAATGTAAACAAAGGAAATTGGTCTCCAAAACTGGAGACTGTCTCTGAAATTGGATACCCAAAATTCTTCACAAAAGTCTCTGATATTGGAGATAATCTCCCACATTGGGTCTGGAGACAGTCTCCAAATCCAATTATTATTGGCCGTGCGCCTCTACTACTGATTGAAGAGCCCCGACAAAAAATCCTTATCAAATTCAAAACAAAAGTCGACGGTCATGACGGTGAATTTAAAGTAGACAGTGAAAAGGGGTAATGTTTCATGAGGAATCTGCTTATCACATTTTTATTTGCCGCCAAGGTAATCCTTTTGCCGCAAATGTAAACAAAGGAAATTGGTCTCCAAAACTGGAGACTGTCTCTGAAATTGGATACCCAAAATTCTTCACAAAAGTCTCTGATATTGGAGATAATCTCCCACATTGGGTCTGGAGACAGTCTCCAAATCCAATTATTATTGGCCGTGCGCCTCTACTACTGATTGAAGAGCCCCGACAGGGGGATTTTGCATTGCAAGTCCCCTAATAGTGGCTGCACGATAGCGAGCCGTCTGTGTACGAGGAGAAATAAAAAAAAAATGTAAAAAAACTCCTCGAAACAGACGGCTGCGCACTGGCATGAAGTCTAACGTTAATAACGTAAAATTACACGTGTGGGACTGCTAACTTTTTCACACAAAACCTTACCGGCAGCTTCCGAGTCGTCACACACGGGACAAGCAATTTTCGTCATTTCAAAGACACTTTATCTCCCTAAAAGGATGTTTCGCAGTTCTACAGTTTGATTTAGTTCTTTTCAATCAAAGACCACTCTCTGTATCTCACCTTTTAATGGAAGAAAAACCAGCTTTCTTTTTGTGATCACCCCCGCCGCTCGGCCCTCAGGAACGGTAAATAAACTGCACTGGCCAGCCTTGTCTCAGCGCAGCTAGCTAGCTAGTCCACGTCCTGGACGATTTTTACTGATTGGGCAAACCATAACCAACACACACACGCCCGGCCCCGCGCCCTCCACTGATTCACTTACCCCCAGTGATTCACCTTACCCACTGATTCACTTTCCCCGAAAAATTTCGTCATTTCAAAGACACTTTATCTCCCTAAAAGGATGTTTCGCAGTTCTACAGTTTGATTTAGTTCTTTTCAATCAAAGACCACTCTCTGTATCTCACCTTTTAATGGAAGAAAAACCAGCTTTCTTTTTGTGATCACCCCCGCCGCTCGGCCCTCAGGAACGGTAAATAAACTGCACTGGCCAGCCTTGTCTCAGCGCAGCTAGCTAGCTAGTCCACGTCCTGGACGATTTTTACTGATTGGGCAAACCATAACCAACACACACACGCCCGGCCCCGCGCCCTCCACTGATTCACTTACCCCCACCCAGTGATTCACCTTACCCACTGATTCACTTTCCCCGAAAAAATGTTTCATATGACTATTCAGGGTGTGTGTATGCGTGTACTGTTATGGGGTTGTAGTGTGCTGGGTGTTTGGTAGTCGTGTCGTACAAAACAACAACAGTCCAGGAGGTGGACTACTAGCTAGCTAGCTAGCTGTCGATCGAATTGCCCGGCGCTGCGCTCCGCGGCCGCCCGCCCGCCTCGGGTACTCTGCTGGATGGCGGCATGCAAGGGCAAGGCCCAGCCTATAAACGTTAGTCCTGAGGACGCAATTGATGATGACTTTTAAACTCCTGACATATATTTCTTCATCATTGCGTGATTTTGTGTCCTCAAGACTAGCCCAGGCAGGGCCCGGTCGGTTGCATAAAATAATACAGTTATGGTAGACCAAAAAAGTGGTGGGGGGTCATGACTCATGCCGCGGGCGAGACAAAAAACGGAGCCTTGGAGTTGGAGAGGGCTTATTGTAAAAAGGAGGGTCCTTGGAACGGGCGTCGACCAAAAAAGTGGTGGGCGTGTGCCGCGGGCGAGACAAAAAACGGGGCCTTGGAGCGGGCTTATTGTAAAAAGGAGGGTCCTCGACTCCTCGGAACGGGCACTTGACCAAAAAAGTTGTGGGGGTGTGCCGCGGGCGAGACAAAAAACAAGGCCTTGGACCGGGCTTATTGTAAAAAGGAGGGTCCTCGGAATGGGCTTCGGAACTACAATGTTTGTGAAAACAGGGGTCCTTGGAACAGATCGCCAGCGTGTGAGTACGTATGCATCCCTATGCCATATGGAACGGGCATGCGTGTACATGGTGTATGCATGATGCAGCTAGCCCGGCAGCAAAGCCGCCTGGTGTGCTCGCACAGAGGCGATGGTCGGACAGTGCTTCGCCGCCGATTTTCACAAAAATTGCAGCTCATTGTAGCAGATCAATGCGACCGGAATGGCGTAACAAAAAATATGCGAAGCTTTGGAGCGGATTTCTTTCTTATTTCTCGATAAGAAGAAAATGCTATGCTTTTGAGCGGCTTTCTTTGTTCATTTTCTCAATAAGACAAAAATGCTATGCCTTAAATTGGAACAGAAATTTGAGTGTCAAAATGGGGGTCCCCTCCGCGGCACATACCCACTATGCATTATATACTGATTGCCCCCTCCCCCCTGGGGACAGCCGTTTTTATGAGTTTTTCTTTAAACGTTTTTTTTTCTCGTATTGGTTACAGCTCAGATGGCTCGGGTTCATACAGCGGCCATACTATAGGACCGGTTAACATGGCATTGGCAATGCGATGCAAAATCCCCCGACGGGTTTCAACGATTTTTGTCTTTGACTTTTATATTTCATAAATGTATTATGAATATATAAAAAGAACTAGACGAAAATAAAGCGAAGATTATTGTTTCTTTTTGGCCTGAAATGCACCAAAACAGGAAAAAATTAAGTAAGAAAGGAATAAAATCAGTGACTTTAATACTTTGGCTGTCGCGCAAACTCCCACTTTCCTGGTTTATCCGAACTTGATCATAAACATATGGCCATTGAGTCCCTGTAGGCCTGAACTACAGTTCGAGGTAGAACTTCTGTAAAAATTTTGGTGAGTGGAGCCAAAGAAGTTCAGCGGAACAACCAATATAACAGAAACTGAAGCTCTACCTGTATTGGTAACTACATGTATATGCAACGGGGCCCAGGTCCTTGACGAATGTTAGCCCTTGATACTAACGTTCCTCAAATTTTTGTCTTTGTTCCTTTGTGTGAGAGCGATAGAGGTAAAAAGGAGTGAGCAGTGGATGAAACAGACAGAATTTTACATTTTAGGACCATTTAAAAAGGGGGGGGGTTAATTTAGTGAAAGAAAATTACCCCTTTTCACCATCTACCTCAAAAATCTACTTTCGTTTTCAAAGGATTTTTTGTTGTCATCCACACCAAAACAAATCGCTTCTGACCTCACTGAGAAGAAATTTTGGGAAGAAAAAAAAGTATGTTCTTGTTGCCTTTGGTTTTGTTTTCTTTTGTCCTTTTGCAAATCAAGTCTCCAATATGGGAGATTGTCTTCCATTTTGGAGAGTCTCCTGACTCCCTTATTGGCTGTGCGCCTCTGCTGCTGGTCTCTAGAACTGCTCTATTCTCAATGATGCAGTTCCGGAATGACATACATGTAGATTAAAAACCACCATTGCGAATTTGGCCAATGAATCTAGAAGAGTGGACTAAAATTACTGATTAGCCTGAAGATAATTGGCAATGTAGGGGAAGAGCCGTGGTGTAGTGGTTCTGACTCTCGCCTTGTAAACAGAGGGTCGTGTGTTCGAATCCCACCGCGGTCTAGCGTCCTTTGGCAAGGCGTTAATCCACACTTTGCCACTCTCGACCCAGGTGCTAAATGGGTACCCGGTAGGATGCGAAAGATATTGTATGTTTGATTTTGCCAGTGCCATAATGTGGCTGCGACGAATGCAAGGAATGCTCCCCAGGGAGTGGAAATTGTGCACTTTTCGTGCTTGATTGAAATTAATCCAATGACCGGGGTATGCTGTAATGTGCTTTGGGCCATTCTGGGAAAAGCGCTTTATATAAATTGGCTATTATTATTATTGTAAATTTTAGAATACCACCTTAAAGCCTGTGTATAGCTTTGGTAAAGGGTCAATAATATGATTGATAATCGAATATCATCTAATATGACAGTCTTACTGAAGCGTAGAGACCGTTAGATATTTTTCCAACTGCACTTCTCTGAGAAAATTTCAAATATTCAAATCTTGGATATATAGCGCCCTCTCTCGGCGATGCTTGTTTTAAATTAAAAAATGGGCATTCAAGCACTTATCTTATAAATTTAGTGATTAGATATCCAAAAGTTACAGACAAAGAACATATCTTGAAAGTTTCAGCCCATTCCATCATTTGGAATAGGATTTAATTGAAAGACAAAAACACACAGATATTTTAATTTGATGGGTTGACCCGATCAAGTTAAATTTCCATGTAAAATCGCAAAATTTATCCTGTAAAACAAATTTTCATTTCATATCCTCCACATCATAACTGTTATAGGGCATATCCATTCATATTAGCTAGCAATGAATTGGAATAGTGATAGGTGCATTTTGGTGGATTTACCAAAACTATACACAAGCTTTAATTGTGTTGTATTAATTGATTTTCATTTTATCATATTTACTTCCTCTGCAGCTAGGCAATAAAGTCATGAAGTTTTCAGAGAAAGAAGATTTCCCCGTCTGCCTGGTCACTTGCAAGAGTAATGAACAGCCGCTCTCTTCGGAAAAAAGGTACCAGTCATCTCAGACATCAACATCTTCATCAGCATCTCACAAGAATGATGGGAAGTTGGCGAGTTCGCTACAGGATTTCTCTTCTCAGGTCGGAGCGAGCGGCATTGTCATCGACCACCAAAACGGACTGGTTATCACAACCGCCTTGCCTTTCACGGAGTATATCCCTACTGAACATGGCGGAGTAAATGATCACCTAACGAATAATGAATTAGATGACTCTGTGGACCATTATAGTTCGAATGAGTTCAAGAACTTATCAGTTTCTGTCATTTTCCAAAGTAGAGTTAAAAAGGAAAAAGAAGAGGGATGCGGCTTGCAGTCATCTCTACATAGAGCCACTACCCCGCACCGTCCAAGTGCGAATAAGGTTTTCTCGGCATTGCACCAACCCACTGACATAGCAACTTCACACGTTGACGATGAAGCGAGTGATTCGTTTGAGGTATACGATGCGAGAGTCCTCTTGCTATGGAAATGCAAATCATTCCATGATGAGGTTCAAACGCTCATGCCAGTCGCAGATGGATGGGAGTTGGACTACGGAGACAAGCGTGGAGAGATCGGTAGCAGTTCCCATCTTGATAGCAGTAAGGATGTGGTAGTGGATGGGGAGGCGGAGACGAGAAAGGATAACTTCTTATCCTGGTTTGCTCTTATCCAACTCAAAGGAGATTCCCAAATGTCTGCCCAAGCACCTATCAAGTAATTGTTTTTTATCATAATTGAAAGTTTGAAAAATATTTTTTTTTGCAATTATACTCCTGTTCATTTTGAATCTGAATAGTTGAGTCAGCAAAATATTGCTATTACTGACACTCATGCTATACTTGCATTGCATTTATAACAGAGGCAGCGGAACATCAGGCTTGGACAAAGAAAGTAGAGGCGCACCTTTTGTCTGCCAAACAATAGGTGCCCCTCCACATGTTATGAGCCTGACGTTCCGCCGCCTCTGTTTTATAAGTTAGCAGTCCGTAAACGATATCACTTAAGTCAAAACAATTATTTTCAACCAGATCATGCAAACTAAATATTTTTTTTTACATCTCTCTATTTTAAAACAAATTTCAGTTTCTTATAAAATTAGATCACTAAGACTATAGTAATTAATTTTACTTGGTTTGTAAATTGTAAGTAGTATAATTAAGACCTGGGCAATTCATTGATCATGTTCATTATTATGAGGATTTTTTTCTTCCCCTAACCACTCATTTGCATGGGGCAGTGATCAAAATATAACAGATATCATTCATATTTATTAGTGACACTCATAGAATAACAATATCTGGAGTATAATTTTTGGAAGAAATTAAATTTCATTGATATTCTATTTTTACTGGGCAGGAGGGGGGGGGTCATGTGTCCTTAATTTTCCCTGTGTGTTTGTCCTTTTGATCTATTGCTGGTATATTTTTTAGGAACAGAGCCCGGGAGGGCCACTTCCATTCACGAGTGGATACCATGCGCGACCATGGGGTCTCGAAAAGCACCCTAAACACGTAATTTCCATATTCTGAAAATGCACCCCTTAACAAGTATTGGCGTGTGAAACACTACCCTTAACAAGTATTGGAAACAAAACGATACTTTTGGCAAATATTCCCTGAAATGAACCCCTAAACAAGTACAGGAATGTTTTATTGTTACGGGTCCTTCGGTCGTCGGCTTTACCTTATTTGGTTTAGTACGACCTCACCTTCTACACCTCGCGCAAATAGGACTCTAAACACGTAGTATTGGGGCAAAAGGACATCCTTTATAAAACATTTTAATTTTGTTTTATCATCCCCGCAAATTCGACCCTAAACACGTAATTTTCCTAGCGAAATAGATACCCTTTTTTCATTATTTTTGTGTTTTTGACACCCTTATCACGTTACGTACGTAACGTGCCCTATCGTGAAAAGGACATCCTTTTTACGTGTTTTTTTGGTCGCGCATGGTATCCACTCGTCAATGTAAGTGGCCCCCCGGGGAACAGAGTTCTTTGTTTATTCCCCTAAAACAATGCACCGACATGTTTTCATTCTCTTCTTTCCCAAGCAGAATAATTCCAAGTACGGGTCTGCATCTAGCTCAGCCCGTTGTGGCCTGTGGAACTCCGTTTGCAACGCTCAGTCCGTCCATCTTCTACAACAGTCTAAGTCGGGGTATCATCACAAAGCATTGTGGGAAGGATCTGGTCATGACGGATGCAAGGTGTATGCCGGGCATGGAAGGAGGAGGGCTGTTTGTGTGGAATAACAAACAAAGGTATAGTTGGCCTTTCATACAATGCCATAGCTAAATTGAACAGCGCCCTCTCAAGACCTAAACTATCTCATCACAACTCTCCATTCTTTACCAGGATGCAACATTATTTATAAATATGGGGTCAAGGATGCTTGTAGCCAATAGTGTGTGCATATGGGTAAATTGCCAGTTTGTCCACTGCCAGCTCGTCCACTCATCACATGGTCTACCTTCATTCATTTTATAGTCTAATGCCATTCCGTCCAACATTTCGTCTACCAACCATTTGATCCAATCATCACATTGTCTAATCACCATTTCGTCTATGACCATTTTGTCTCATAACCATTTGGTCTAATATTCGTTTTATTTTCATTCATTTTGCCCAATTAACACGTAGTCTAATCAGACCAAATGGTATATGGACTAAATGGTTATTGGACCAACTGGTTATTAGACGAAATGGTGAGTGGACGAAAGAGCAATTAGACCATGTGGATATTGGACGAACTTATGGTAGACCAAATGATAGAAGACGACTTGGCATTGGACCAAAAGTGTTCTTGCTTTACTGCTTGTAACCTCCCAGGCTTGCATTTTTCGTGCGCACTGTACATTTTGTGTGCATCATTTGACCCATAACGCTTAAAAACTGGGACGCTATCTGAAATATATGCATTCTTTCAAAGAAAGGGCTATATGCCAAGGATTTTGATGCACTTAGGCATGCATACTAGATACGCCTGTTATATATCATTATAGAAAGCTGGTGTGATCTCTTCATCCATGCAATCCTCAAAAATTTGGAGAGACTCGAACCTTTCCACTACAGATTTATACTGCCAATCCATTTTATAAAACAAATAATGCACATTTTCACATTTGTGCATTATTTGTATAATGTAACCATTACTTATATATACTCACTACAATGATGCATAATTTCCTTCGTACCTTTACAACAAATTTAGAACAATTGTCATCATCTTCAAAATGATTTCAGTGTGCAAAGAGTTAAGTACCTTTCTAATCAATAATTAGCTCATATTAAAATTTACCCACATTACTCAGTTGAGTGGTAACAAGGCTTTTGTGAGTACTGTGCTCCGTCTTACAAAGAGATATGATTGATCCAATCAATCTCAACTGGAAATGGAAATCCATCCATACCAGAGTTTTTTTTTCTACAGGAAATTTGCACAATCTCCTACGTAAACAAAGAGAATCTCACTGAATCTTCAAGAGAACGATGAATGAATGAATATGCACCATACCTAGAACATATCTTGAACAAATTTGCATGTAGATGTTGATGTTGCTGGCCATCCATAGTTTGTGGTTGATTGGATCAATATCGCAATTCTTTGTAAGACTTTTCACCAAACGGCGCGGAATGAATCCTACAATGCAGCAAATGCATTGAAAATGCAAGTCAAGTCCTGATTGTAGTCTTTGTCAAGGTTCTGTAATCAAAATATCAGTTCTGTTTTATGTTTGAGAGATTATGAAAAATTGCAAAATATGTTAGTTGAGTCAGATATAGGGGTTCCCGGGCACCATCATGATATATGTTTTAACCAAGTACTTTCTTGAATTGCCTATAGTGTCTAGTTAATGAATGCTCCCTGTGCTTAAATTGTGTCCCACGGGGTTAAAAATTTGCAATTTTGGCGGCCATCTTGCATTCTTTATGAAAATCGGTTGTTTCCATAATTTTTGCACAGACAATGGGAACCCCCATTTCCAAATAGACCATTTTGTCCATGTGGTCCCAGTGCAAGTTTCAGCCCTTGGTCTAATGAGGGTCTAATAACCACTTGGGCTGATATGTACTTCCTGTCCGATCAATTATTCTGTTACAGATATTTAGCTGCCATGATTGTATCTCCTCTGTGTTGGAAAGCCAATGAGTGGATTGGCCTGACTCTTGCTTGCTCTATGACGGCCATCTTGGATTCCCTTCAAGGAATGACCTCCATTGACCTTTCGAGAGTAAGGTCGACAAACTTTGGAAACAGCAGTCATCATTCGCATCGTAGTAACACAGGTAAGGGCATTTACATGTACAGATCGTAGTTGGTCGTTAGCAGTGTAGGGTCTGAGACGGGCACAGACGAGACGGACTGAATCCAAGACAATGATCTTGAAGACAAAGATAGATACAATGATCACAGAAACAGAAAAAGAGACTCCTGTATCCACAATTAGCCAAAACGAAGACAATAATTTGATTTTCCCAGTATTTCCCACCTGGGGCAGCCCGTTGCATAAAACTTTTGCCAGAAAAAAAAATTCTGCCAGAATTTTTTAATGTGTACATGTAATTATTCATTTTGTTTGCCAGAGTTTTTTTTTATGGCAAAAAATTCATACAATGGACCCCTGGACAGGAAATACCTTATACCTCGGTCACATTTGCTCTATGGTGGCCGTACGGCGAGTCTAAAACAGCCGTTTTAACATTTTTGTACCAGCCACATATAGGTGGTTTGTGTAAATCAAACAGCTGTTTTCAACACGCCGTATGGCTTTCGTAGAGAAAATGTGACCGAGTTATTAATTTCCCTGTGAATTGCCAGCCCAGGACAGGGAGCAAATGGTTGTCTATTGAAAATTACCTTCATTATGATTTTTACTTTTGTGGAAGGTAATACCTTTAAGAATAACAGTTATTATTTTCTTGTGTTTTCCAATAATATAAATGTGCCCGGGGCGTTTCCGTAGCCTAGTTCTATTAGTCTGCAGGCACAGATCCTGATTGAAGCTTTGATCAACAAGTGTGTCTCCATGCAAAGACTAGCACATACAAAACTTGCTGTTTCAGTGAGAGGGTCTTCAGTACACAAGGCATGAGTAGGCTGCACATTCAGACCCTTGACTCAAGTGAAGGGTTTGCACAGCAGACTATAGTTCTATTGCGAGTTAGAACATTTGGTAAGGGGGCATGGGGGGGTTAGTAATCTCTGATGCAAATTGATGTGGCTTAATTACGGTACCTTCATTCTTGCTTTTCATTTTGTGGAAGCTAATGCCTCAAGAGTAACATAATTATAGTGCTTTTCTCTTTCTTGTACAAAGAGAAATGTGCCCAAGGTGTTTCCAGCGCATAGTTCTGTTGCGAGTTAGAACATTGGGTAAGGGGTCATTTCTGATGCAAAAAGGATATCTCTTAAATTACCTCCATTCTTGCTTTTCATTTGTCCAAGTTAATGCCTCAACAATAACAGATATATTTCTGTTGCTTTACAACTTCTTGTGCATGATAGAAACATGTCCGAAGCATTTTCAGAGCGTAGTTCTGTTGCGAGTTGGAACAGTGTGGGGGTCAGGGGTTGTCATTGACATGAACGAAGGGCTCATCCTGACATGTCGACATGTAGTGAAGAGTTCAGCTCAAAACCAAGGTGAGATTAATCTCGTTTTATTTTATTGATATCCTTCCCATCCCACTCATTACTTTAAACATTCTTTTAAAAATTTACATAAATTGTATATATATTTTTTAAAATGATATTAAAAAACCATGGGATTCATTTAATTCTCGATGCATTGAATCTTTCTTTATAGAGATGTGGAAATATATGAATTTGAACATATATGCATTAATCAGGGATGTGAGAGTTCAGCTTTTTAGCTGATTTCAGATATTTTTGTAATGATTTTCAGCTTAATTTCAGCTTATTTTAGTTTTCCTGTGTGGGAGCTCTTTCTGTTTCAGCTTTTTCAACACTCTTCAGCTTATTTCAGATCTTTTTATTTGTGACCTGATAAATGTATATTTGATTTAGATACCACTTTAATGTAGATATCTTTCCAACTTCCCTTTGTAATAAATATGATCAATTATTTAACATTTTATTTTCCGTCATTATTAGTGAGTGTGAAAGTTGCCTCTGGCCCATGGATGAAAGCAAGTGTTCTACATACTAACCCAGCGACCTCACCGATTGACCTTGCTATTGTTCAGGTCAAAGGTCAACTTGATACCGCTTCCTCCGTCAGAATCAGAATGGGTTCTACCTATCAAGAAGGTAAGTTGAATGGAGATTAGTTGATGATTTGATTTCAGTCCACTTTCATTTCTCTCAATTTCACTTTTTGTTTTTTATACATGTATGTTTTTTATTGCTGCTGCCCAGTGGTAGGTGGTTACCAGAAATTTATGTATTCTGGTTGTCTGATCGGCTGTTCGTTCACGGTTCATCCCAGTTTCATCTTTGCAAAGACTAAAGAACAGTTTGACAGGTTAACTTCAAACTTGTTCCAAATATGCATATAAGAGTGATGAAGTTAAAGCTTGTTTTGGGGGTATGAAAGCCAAAGGTCAAAGTTCACAGAGGTCATGATATACCTGAAAGTATCTTGTTCTTGTGATAAATGGAGAACCGTTTGAAGGATCAACTTCCGACTTGGTTCATGTACGTATGCATGATGTTATGATTAGAATTAGGAGTCTGGAGGTCAAAGGTCAAGATGGTCTTTTTATACCTGATAATATCTCTTTCTTGCATTAACCAGTCGACTGTTTGAGAGATTTTTTTTTCAAACTTGGCTCATATCTGCATATGTGAATGGTCTGATTTAGATTTTGAGGTTACAAGATCAAATGTCATATTAAGGGATGGACCAGGTTGGAAATATTTATATGTCAATAAATAGAGTAAATTCTGAAAATTTGATCAAAATCGGATCTCAAATAAGGAAGTTATTGAATTTAAAAAATTTGCATTATTCCGGTGAAACAGTTCTAGGCATGTCTTTATGAATATTCATTAGGTGGGTTGATGATGTCATATCCCCTCTTGTTCTTTTGTATTCTATTATATGAACATTTATAGGTTTATTCAATACTTTTTTCTACCAAGAACCAAAACCATTGGATTGACAACTGTTTAATTGCATTAGTTATTTATTGTCGCAACTTATTTCATCATAATGGAGACATCATTTACAAATGTATGAAAAAGTTCAACATTTATGATTTCATGTTATAACATAACAAGAGGAACGTGGGGATGTGACATCATCCGCCCACCTAATGACTATTCATGACAATGTGCATATAACTGTTTTCACAAAATATTGATAAAATTTTAAATTCAATAACTTTAATATGTGTTATCTGATTTTGATGAAATTTTCAACATTTTGCTCTTTGAATTTTACTATATTTATTAAGACATTGATATTTTCAGCCCGGACCATCCCTTTAATATAACTCATTTTTTCTTTCTCAGGATCTCAGGTATATGCTGTTGGATTCCCTCTCTTTGATCCCAGCCTAAGTTCAACGCCCTCGGTGACTACAGGGGTCGTGTCAAAGGTCATCACAATCAACCAGCAACCAATCATGATACAGGTATCAAAAAATTGTATCATGTTCATGATGTTCATAAATAGCGTTTTATATGATTTGTGTTGACAAAAATATGTATTCACGTTGTGTGTTGACTCAGTCACAGTTAATTCAGCTCATTCCCAACCTATGTTGTCTGAGGTTTCGTCTATTATTTTATGTGGTGTGTCTGATATTGTTCTGTATTTGATATTGATATTCATATTGTACTGTGTCTGATACTGTTCAAACTTTCACCCATCGACCTGTCTGATTTGTTTTTTTTCATTCCTCTAAAGTTAAGTTTTTATTTGCGTTGGAGACCCCTAATAACAGTATTTTAAATGTCAGTATTATTTTCATTTTTCTCTCTCTCATTCTCAGTCTAGCTGTGCTGTTCATGCTGGAGCAAGTGGGGGCGCCCTGTTATGTGCAAAGACTGGGAATCTCGTCGGCATTATTGCAAGCAACTCAAGGTGTGTATTGTACAAAATAGTCTAAATCAATGATACATTTTGTATAGTGCAGCCACTATACAATGCGTCCCACAAAAAAGGGAACCTGTTTTCAGATATAGATTTCACAATTATATGTTTTTACGATAAATTTGATACTCATGGCAAGAGTGGAATCTGATCTCTTATTTGAAACCAACAGCTTAGCAAATCGTTCATGCATGGCAGATTACAAACAATAAATATTGAGGCATATCAGAAACGATTTGCACAGAAAGTACGTGTGAATCTTAATCCACTCTTATTTCAGGGATCAGAAGCTGAACAAAGAATACAAGAGATATGCTAATGAGCCAATTGTCGAATATGCACATTCGTCGTATCACGAGCCAATCTTGTCCAATTTTTTGCGCAACCTGGTTTTGACATAAAAATTTCAAACTCATCTTAATGAAATGTTTGTCTCCTATTAGGTATCAAAATAAAGAGCAATAATTGAATTCTATGATTATGTAAATGAACATCACAATTCATTTGCTTTTGAAGTAAAAAGACATGGGAATCCCGGTTTCCCCTTTTCTGGGGTGTACTGTATGAATAGACTACTCCACTTTGGTTACTCTTATTGCTTATACTACATACTAAACATGATGATCTACTTAAACGCTTCCCTACACAGATGTGTCTTCAATAATATTTTGAAAGCAGGTACAGATTGGGCCATTCTAATTATAAGGGGAAGCTGGTTCCATAGTTTTGGAGCTGCATAGCTATTCTGTAACAGCTGCCTTTGTCTTCAGAGTAGGGTATTTTCAAAAGGAATCTATCATTAGCACTTCACAGGTTGTGTAAGGTTGATTGTGTTATTCAAGGAAATCTGAAAAATCTCTCACAGTTTCAAAGAATCGCAGTGTCATAATAATAATAATACCTTTAACATTAAATCACCAACACGAAAGGATTAACAAAATTTTAGTGAACACTTTAATTGAAATTGAACCTGACATACATGACATTTTGAATGATAGATTGAGTATATGAATATAAGAATGACCCAAAACTGTGATAGATCGTTTGGAGTAAATCAAGAAAATAAACAATTATTTCAGAACAAACTTTTTTGTTTATAATAATGTATATATATGCACTACTACGTGCATATACATGTACTCAACTGTGATTTTTACTTAGTATCATATTATTACCCCGGCTGTAGCTAAGCCCCCATATTAATATGTATATGTAGGCGCTAAAGCGTTCAAGGAATAAATCCTACCGGGTACCCTTTCACCTTGCCTGGGTCGAGTGCAGCTTTTTATGCTTTAGTTGCTACTGTGTATTATTATCAATGTAACATATTCTGTCAATTTATTTCTTGTTATTCATGGTGAAAATTAAAACAAACATGTTTAGAAAATCCCATAGAAATAGGCATCCCAGATGTGATACAATATGCATTATCATTGACATTAAACAAGAACTACAAATAGGCAAATATCAAGGCAGATCATCTAGGTTAAATATATCAAAATGAATATAAATCTGGGAGACAAAATTTATTTCTAATGTACTTTTGTTGCGCCTCCCTCATAAAACCAGAAGACGGAGACCTTTGAATTTTGTTGATTACATATGTAGGGATACAAATAATTTGTGACATGATTTACTGACTCTCATGTCAGATCAGGAAGCCTAGCGTACTATTGTTGATTCGTTCTTGGATGCGTCCGATTTGTAGTTTAGTGAAGTGTAGAGATGAAAAATTAATTCTTCAAAATACTAAAATTGCATGAGGATATTTCATATGTCTAATCAGAGATATTTAAATGTATGAAGTGATTGATTGCTATTCTATTTGTGGGAGATGATTCCATTCATTAATTGATTAATGAAAGAATTATTGAGAATTATTGTGTTGGGTCAGCATTTTGGTCAGTCTTTCATTCGTTTCAGGTATTTGGGTGATATTTCAGGAAATAGATTATTCACAACATGTTTAAAGGGGAAGTTCATCCTGAAGAAAACTTTGTTGTAAAAATAGCAGAAAAAATAGTAAAAAATATTGGTGAAGGTTTGAGGGAAATCCGTTAAAGAGTAAGAAAGTTATTAGAGTTTAAAGTTTTGGATTTGTGACGTCATAAACGAGCAGCTGCCCCATGTGTTATGTAATATAAAATGCAAGAATTTCAAATTTTGTATGGTTCCTGATGACTTAATTTTGTTTTCCATTCATGATCGGGTGTGAAAATGATTGGTCTATTGATATAAAAAAGGTACAGTGAAAACCATTTTCAATTTTCTGAGAAAATGACATTTCATTGATTTTTTACCATTCGCTATGTAGGAATGCTGCTCGCATATGACGTCACAAATCAAATAATTGAAGTTCTAATAACTTTTTAATTATTTGATGAATTTTTCTCAAACCTTTGGCAATATTTTTAATTATTTTTTCTGCTATTTTTACAATAAACTTTTTGTCAGGGTGAACTGCCCCTTTAACTCAATTTGGCCAAGAGATGGAATTCAGCCATTATACTGAATTGTATTTTTGGGGAGTAAAAAGAAGTTGTTTTTATTTATATCCCCCCTACAGAGATAGTGAGAGTGGGGCCTCCTTCCCTCATGTTAATTTCAGCATACCAGTCGACTGTTTCAGACATGCAATACAGCAATACATTAGCACAAAAGGTAAGTGTACATTGATAGTGAGAATGGGGCCTCATTCCCCCATGTTAATTTCAGCATACCAGTCGACTGTTTCAGACATGCAATACAGCAATACATTAGCTCAAAAGGTAAGTGTACAGATAGTGAGAATGGGGCCTCCTTCCCTCATGTTAATTTCAGCATACCAGTCGAGTGTTTCAGACATGCAATACAGCAATACATTAGCACAAAAGGTAAGTGTACATTGATAGTGAGAATGGGGCCTCATTCCCCCATGTTAATGTCAGCATACCAGTCGACTGTTTCAGACATGCAATACAGCAATACATTAGCACAAAAGGTAAGTGTACATTGATAGTGAGAATGGGGCCTCATTCCCCCATGTTAATTTCAGCATACCAGTCGACTGTTTCAGACATGCAATACAGCAGTTCATCAACACAAAAGGTATTGAAGTAAATGAAGATAGTGAGAATGGGATTTAACTCCTCATATCAACACTAATATACTCACAAATTACTTTTAGATGCTGCGAATCAGTGTGCCATCATGTAATATTTGAAATACAGATTATGTAAATGGGGTATAGCTCCTTTGATAGTGGTCTTGTGGACTGAGGTGTTCTTGAGCCCAGCGCATACTATGCAATTCAATGCTTTAAAGCCTGTGTATAGCTTTGGTAAAGAGTCAATAATGTGATTGATAATCGAATATCATCTAATATGACAGTCTTACTGAAGCGTAGAGACCGTTAGATATTTTTCCAACTGCACTTCTCTGAGAAAATTTCAAATATTCAAATCTTGGATATATAGCGCCCTCTCTCGGCGATGCTTGTTTTAAATTAAAAAAATGGGCATTCAAGCACTTATCTTAAAAATTTAGTGATTAGATATCCAAAAGTTACAAAGAACATATCTTGAAAGTTTCAGCCCATTCCATGATTTGGAATAGGATTTAATTGAAAGACAAAAACACACAGATATTTTAATTTGATCGGGTGACCCGATCAAGTTAAATTTCCATGTAAAATCGCAAAATTTATCCTGTAAAACACATTTTCATTTCATATCCTCCACATCATAACTGTTATAGGGCATATCCATTCATATTAGCTAGCAATGAATTGGAATAGTGATAGGTGCATTTTGGTGGATTTACCAAAACTATACACAAGCTTTAAATAAATTACATTTTGCATTAAATGCCACAGTTCCATAAAGCAAAATTATTGTATTTCAAGTTTCCCATAATGCTAGGAATAATGAAGTCCTAATTTTGCATTGCTGCTAGCACTGTGTTCAGAGAAAAGTCCAAATCGGCTTCAAGTCGCAGCTGATGATGACGTCATTATAATTTGGAATTGAATTTGCTTTTATTCATACAGGGACGCTCGAACTTGAGTGAATTTCGTTATCAGTAGTCCTTCCACTCTTCCGAACTCTGATTGCTAAGATTTTATTGATTGGAATGTTCATATTAAATGTAATTCCGATTTCTTTCCAATTCGGATCGCAATGAATTGCATGGTGTGCGACGGCTTTAGACATGCAGTGTGCCACCACCAAAGGCGAGTATACAGAAATAGTAAGAATGGGGCCTTAGTTGCCATGTCTATCTTAATGTTCTTGTAGAGAACTTTCAGACCTGCTAAGTGACAGCAAATATGGTCAGCAGTAGACCCTGCATAGGCCGTCCATCCAGAAATCAATCCTCTTGACTTGAAGCATTATTTCACACCAAAACATCCAAAACACATGTTCATTGTCTTGTAAGTTGATTTTTTGCCTAGTAAAGACAAATAGATTCATTTGCTGATGTGGTTTACGGTACACCATGTGGAGTGTTATAGAAACAGTGGATAGAAGAAGAGAAGAAATGGATAGGCGAGAAAGTTGAGATTTGAGAGTAGAGTATTCTTTCATGAAAGTAGTCCTGAAAAGGACCGTTAACCAGAAGGAATGTTGAGTGAGAACAGCTTGGGTAGTAGAGCTGATGAGGAGATGCTGGCTTGAGTCGGCGAGTAGAGATGATGAGTAGTAGAGAGACTCGACGTTTCGGACAGGTTGACTGTCCGTCTTCAGGAGTCTTGTGGTACCAAGAGATTTGACTTAGAGCTTCGTGTCTTGTTTGATCATGTATGCATTAAAGCAGATATGAACCAGGAGCCATCTCAAGTCCTTAAATCTGGCCAGGTCGCTACCCATAATGCACCATTCTGAGCAGTGCAGCATTGTGATTTAGACCAATAGAAATGATACCAAACCAGTTCACTACTCAATACATTCATACTGCAAAAAATGTGTTTACCAAGTAGATAACAAAATGTACTTTTCCTCTCAAAAACAGTTAATATATACCAAATAAATTGTAATTGTAAAATTGTAGGCTCATTTATTCTCTGTATTATTGGTAGTTATCTTAATATGTATCTCAATCTCTAGGTATGTCTTAAGACTAGCAATTTATAACACAGTGAATGAGAGACAATACAATAAACCCCCTCTTTAAATTGCCAAGTCCTCTTTGTTTCCTGAGGAACAATGTGCACATGTCCTTTATATGAAAAATTTTGATGCAGATGTCGTTCCATACTTCAAGCTGATAAGATCAATTGAATCTCTCTGTTAGAAAGGTCCAGATACTATTAAAATGATTGTTTTAATCATACAATATATAGTGACTTGATAATTTTTGTCTCACCTGCATAGCAGAGTGAGACTATAGGCGCCGCTTTCCGACGGCGGCGGCGTCAACATCAAATCTTAACCTGAGGTTAAGTTTATGAAATGACATAATAACTTAGAAAGTATATGGACCTAGTTCATGAAACTTGGCCATAAGGTTAATCAAATATTACTGAACATCCTAGTAGAGTTTCATGTCACATGACCAAGGTCAAAGGTCATTTAGGGTCAATGAACTTAGACCATGTTGGGGGAATCAACATCAAAATCTTAACCTGAGGTTAAGTTTTTGAAATGTCATCATAACTTAGGAAATATATGGATCTAGGTCATTAAACTTGGACATAAGGTTGATCAAGTATCACCAAACATCCTGCATGAGTTTCACGTCACATGACCAAGGTCAAAGGTCATTTGGGGTCAATGAACTTTGGCCGATTTGGGGGTATCTATTGAATTACAATAAAATCGAGTCCTGCTTTGGATCTGATTCATGAAACTTGGACATAATAGTAATCAAGTATCACTGAACATCCTGTGCAAGTTTCAGGTCACATGATCAAGGTCAAAGGTCATTTAGGGTCAATAAACTGGCCGAATTGGGGGTATTTGTTGAATTACCATCATAACTTTGAAAGTATGTTAGTATAGTTCATAAAACTTGGACATAAGAGTAATCAAGTATCACTGAACATCCTGTGCGCATTTTAGGTCACATGACCAAGGTCAAAGGTCAATGAACTTTGGCCATAATGGGGGTATCTGTTGAATTACCATCATAACTTTGCAAGTTTATTGATCTGACTTTTGAAACTTGGACATAAGAGTAATCAAGTATCACTGAATATCCTGTGTAAGTTTCAGGTCACATGATCAAGGTCAAAGGTCATGTGAGGTCAATGAATTTTGGCAACATTGGGGGTATTTGTTGAATTACCATCCTATCTCTGTAAGTGTATTGGTCTAGTTCATAAAACGTGGAAATATGAGTGACCAAGTATCACTGAACATCTTGTGCGAGTTATAGTAGTTTTCAAAGTCAGCACTGCTGCTATGTTGAATCGCGTGATGCAGGTGAGACGGCCAGAGGAATTCCACTTGTTCAAATGTTGAATTTCCCCTCTTCAAAAATTCAGCTTATCATGTCTGGGCTGATAAAACCTCATATCTCAAATTTGAATATTTTGAGGGCAGCTTTAAAAAGGCTGTATTTAGAAAATATAGCAATGGTGGCAGTCTCATATTGTCTGAAAATAGTCTCCTGACACCTGAAGAATTCTTTCAAGGCAAAAGAAAGTTGCTACCCATGTTATAACTCTAATATCTAGCTTATTCTGAGCTGTCATCAAAATAGTAAAATTTTGAGATAATAACAATAATAATAACTGGATTTATACAGTGCTTTTTGCCTGAGGATACAAAGCACTTGCTATTATTACCCCGGCTTTAGGTCAAGCTACCATCACCGGAGCTCAGTGCGGTTAAATTTCTTGCTGAAAGAAAACACGCTTTGGCTAGTTTTTGAACAGACGACCCTCTGTTTGAAAGGCGAGAGTCAGAACCACTAGACCACGGCACGCCAACAAGCTACAAGGTTTTATAACTCCTGCCATGCTATACTGCAAGTTGTCATCCAAAATTTAACTTCTGCTATGATCTCTTTTCTTCAGATTCATCGTGGTTCAAGGAATTAGAGATGACGGACGAGAGAATTAAATCGGCCTGGGCCCTGGAGGAGACAGGAACTTACACAAAGAGATTCCCAAGCAAGCTTTGACGTTGATGGAAACTTAGGAAGGAAGAGGGGAAGGGTGATAAAAACCCCCTCTCAGAGAGGGCTAAGGAGGATGCTCTTAAGGTCACTGCATACATTACGATTGGTCTACCACCCAATTTTGGAATAAAACAGTGTAGAATTTGATGCTAATAAAAGGAATACCTTACTGTGTAATGTTCTAAATCATTGTACAGATACCTATTTTTAAATCTGCGACTGTGCTATCATCCTTATTAGAATTAAAGCAAATTTAATATGTAGTCATAATGACTTGTACGATTAGCTACGATGTAAAGGCTCGTAATCATCCAAAATTGTTATACTAGTTTTTGTATTCAATTTGATCCTCAAATAAAGAGTCTTTTCATTCACATTTTCAGACTATGAGCAAAATACAATTTGTTCCAAAATCAGATTCTGGACCAGTTGTAATGTGTGCGGTGGCCTTCATGCATTTATATCTTGTGTATTTTGAACTTGTGGTATTTCGAAAAAATGATTACAATCATGTCATGATGGCGATAGTGATTATCATGATGATGGTACTGATGGTGATGATGATGATAGTGTCCATGATGATAATGATGACATTGGTGATGGCCATGATGTTGGAGATAATGATCATAATGATATTGTAACCGAAATCACCTTTGAACTTTGCTCACCAGGTTCTTTCACAAAAATACATTGCGTTTTCAACACATTCTCACATGCACTCAATCCTCAGTCTACTCACGTTTTCACAATCTGTGCTCTCGATCATCAGACAAACTTAATTAGAAATAAAATAAAAGTCAACTAAATTTGAAATTACCTTCAAGTTTTGGTCTTGGCCTTTATTAACACTAAACTGGAGCAATGGTTACACAAATATCTGCTCCCAAACACTTCTCTTCTTCTGGATTCCGAGCTAAGTTAGACTAGAGCGATACACCAAAATACAGGAGCCAAACTACAGCTGCTCCTCACAGTACGAGAGCTAAACAACGATGACTGCACCCACCGAGGGCCAAACTTCAACTAACTAACCCCCTCCTACAAGTGCAAGTGTAGGGGATTCCCTAAACACATGAATGCACACAGGGCACTCTTACACAAGATACACACATGTAGTATACACAGAGAGACTGCACTACTGTGCATAGGGAAGAGGAGATAGAGAGAGAGAGAGAAGATAACAGAGGAAGTCTACTACCAGACTCCAAATAGGCAGTTTTGTTACCCTCTGCTTAGATTGAAACGACCTCGTTTCCTAGTTAACAAAAATAACAAAACTGTAGATTGAAGGTGTAAAATAAACTTTGAAAATAAAACAAAGAGGCTAACGATTGCCTAACACATGTACAACATACAATGGAAATTGGTAATCTATCGAGTCCTATCTCTGAACTTCAAAACATAATTATAAGCAAAACATTAGCATAGAAATCAAATAAGACTATCATCAAACGTAAAAACCAGAACTGTAAAAGCGAAGTAAAATTTGGCAAAAGAATCAATCACATAAAACAGTACTCTTGTAAAAATCAAACTCTTCATGAAATAACTCCTTCAGTATAAAACTAGCATCTAAAAAAGAAATATATACAGTATAAAATACAGAAATATCTCTGAACATAAGTAACACTAGTACTGGCAGTACTGAGGTATAAGGAATACTGTTTCTTCAAGGCACTCTCTTGGAATGTTAACTCCAAGCAAAAGACCTGAGTTTAAAAACGAGATATTGCTCAATAAATGCATGAAAACATCATCACACACATATAAAATGCATAACGTAACGAGACATCATATTTCAGCCAATTTAACTCTTTTAAGTAAAAATGTAAACAAATTTAAAGATAACATAATATAAAATAGTATACTTAGAAAAAAACGCTAGTCAAAAAGTAAAGGAAAGAGAAGTATACTCATTGAAACTAAAGAGAAAGAAGATTAAAAGATCGAGAGTAAGGATGAAGAAGGACACGGAGAATCGGAGAGATAGGACAATAAGAAAAAGCTGATAAAGAGACAACAATAAGTGGTGAATACATTTCATTAAATTTCAACAAACAACGATATTCTAGCACATCCAAGAATACGTTCAATAATAATGTACCTTTATACATTTTGCCAAAATATAAACAGCATCTATTAAAGGTTATATAAAAAAACATATCTTCCGCAAGATTGACTATCAGCTGGCAATGATGCATAAGTGAAATATAATCATTTTTCTTACAAAAACTAGTTAACAGTCGTTCACAGATAAACGAGTTAAAATCCAGTCCAATCAGACAAAACCAAGGCAAGGTTAGTTGATGTAACAAATACAAAAGTCACATAGCAATGAAATTCGCTGAATAGAAAGAAGATAAAGAAAAGGTATCAGTTTGAGTTAGGAATAGACAAGAAGAGCAGACTAGAAAAGAGTTTAGAAAAGAGAGATAGATGAAGGGAAGGAAGGAGAGAGAGAGGAAAGGAGAATTCCGCTCAAGAAATAACATATACCATGTACTCAACTATAAAAACAAAATATAACTCATCAAATTAGTCTTTCTGCATTACATAATTGCAGACATTTTTATTCCATGAGGCTGGTATCGATACTGGGTAAGTGTTCATAATATCAGCTTGTCGATTCACAATTCCATCAAAATAATAACGCGTGATCTTCACTACTACGTTGGCTAGTGTAGTGTCTTCTGTTAGGGCAGTCTTGGGGGTACTTCTTGGTCCGAGGTTGGAAACGATAGTCATGTTTGCGCTAATGGCGCAACTGGGTCCTGGGCATCTGGGATAGTGTCATCATCGGTGTCAATTGAACTGGAGCCGTCGTCCTCCATCTCCTCGTAGGATCTCTTTAGCATCGCTAAAGGCTTCCCAGAGATTCTTGCAGTGGGCAATACTTCTCCATCAAAGGTCGGAGAGCACGATAGGGAAGGGCTTGACGTTAGTTGTGTGGTTGGAGCCTCGGTTCTGGGCATCCGTTCTGGCAGCTTGCATTTTATTTTCGGAATGGGTGTGGCATTGGGAGATGTGGAGCGGTTTCTCCTTGTGTGAACCAGTTCAATATGTCGCTTGAGATTGTGTGCTCTTGTTGACTGGTATGAGCATCTCTGGCACTTATGTAGGTGTTTTTGGTGAAAATGCTCTTCCTCCAAATGTTGGAATAATTCTTTCCTGTTCTTGCATTCTTTGTCGCATTTGCGACAGATCAAGTCCTTATGCCGCCATTGTCTTCTCTCAGCCATCTGTATAAATGACAAAAAAAGAACATCGTTGTTATAACAGCATTTTGATATCAGTTTTCAATTAAATTTAACTTGATACTGTTCTAACTATTTTGGCATTCATCTATTTCGTGTTGGTCTTTTCTGATTTGACTCATTATTGGAGGGTGATTGGGAAGAATTTTGATCATGTGACTGTGTAGGTACAAAGTCATCATTTTCTGGTTCTATTTCTGGGTCATTTGTTTCCAGCACTGTTTCAGTGTCATTCATTTCTTGAGACACCTCAGGATTATTTGTCTCATTGGGTTTTTCCCAGGTCCATTTTTGCAATTCGTCTCCCTCATAGGGTTTCAGTCGGTCAGCATGGACCACTGATTGCTTAGATCGGGGGCTTGCCTGAATTCAGAAAATCACATCAGACAACTTTATGACGATCAGGTATGGGCCTTTCCAGCATAGCTGGAGTTTTGGAGAGATCCCTTTTTAACATGGAAGGTTGAGAAGCAATTCCTCTGCTGGAGTGTTCTTCTGGGTCAGGGCTGAACTGTCTCTATGATCAGTTCAAGTGCATCCCCTCTTCCGCATTGTTTGCATTTAATACCAGATAAATCATCGGCATTGCCGTGATATCAGCCTGGTCTATGTTCGATGTGTAAGTCATACTCGGCAATTTGTTGTAACCAATGTGCAAGTTGGCCTTCTGGGTCTTTGAAGTTCAGTAGCCATTTGAGCGATGCATGGTCAGTTCTGCCGTACAGATATTGCCTGAACTGCTTCAAAGCAGTTACTAGTGCTAACAATTCTTGCCTAGTTACGCAATAATTCTTCTCGGCTTTGTGAAGTTTCGTGCTGTATTATGCAAGTACTTTTTCTTGACCACCCTTTACTTGAGAAAGTACTGCTCCAACTGCCTCTGAGCTGGCATCAGTGTCCAGTACAAATTCACCATCTGGCGTTGGAAATGTGAGGATAGGTGCAGATTGTAGTCTCAGTTTGAGTTCTTGGAATGAGCGTTCACAGCTCTCATCCCATTCAAACTTTGCTGATTTGGCAGTGAGTTTGTGCAGGGAACTTGCAATTTCTGCAAACCCTTCACAAATCGCCTACAGTAAGATGCTATGCCTAGGAAGCTTCGAACCTCCTTTTTGCATCTCGGCTGAGGCCAGTCTACTATTGTTTGCACCTTGGCTGGATCAGTCAGCACTCCCTTTTCTGATACCACATGCCCTAAGTAGGTCACTGATTTGCAGAACAAGTAACATTTACTTGGCTTTAACTTCAAGTAAGCATCTCTCAGTCTTGGGAATGTCAGCCTCAGTCTATGTATCTCTCCTTTCACAAAGCGTCAATAGACGATGATGTCATCAAGGTACACCAAAAGTACCTCCCACTGGAGACCTTTGAGTACCTTTTCCATTAGGCATTCAAATGTTGCAGGAGCATTTGTTAACCCGAATGGCATCACCTTCCACTTGTAGAGACCATTTCGTACAATGAATGATGTCTTCTCCTGTGCATCTTCATCAAGACTGACTTGCCAGTAACCTGAAGAAAGATCAAGTGTTGAAAACCATTTCGCAGAGTTAAGTGCATCAGGGGTTTCATCTATCCTTGGAATAGGATAGGCATCCTTTATTGTCGCTTCATTGAGATTGCGATAATCAACACATAGTCTTTGGGTACCATCTTTCTTTTTAACAAGAACAATATTTGCCGCCCATGGGCTCTCTGATGGTTCAATCACCCCTCTGTCAAGTAGATCTTGTACCTGTCTATCTATTTCCTGTTGATTACATTGTGGATGTCTCCTAGATTTCTGCATTATGGGCTGTGCATCCCCAGTTTTGATGCTAGGTTGCACAATATTTGTGGATCCAATATCCTGGCTGTTCTTGGAAAATATGTCTGCGTAATCTATTAGACACATTTTTATTTGCTCATGATACTGAGCATCCACATTAATCATTGCACGGTTGTACAGATCCTCTAAATAAGGTTGGAGACCATCAGGCTTTGGACCTTCATTTGCTACAGGGTTAACTTCTGCAGTAGAAGCGTTACACCTTCTTCGACATCACATGGTGAGTCACTCGAGTTAAATACTTGGACAGGAATAATATCCTCCTCTGCAATAACTAAAGTCCTAGCAACCATTAGTCCCTGTGATGTGACCTTGCCTTCGGGTTCTAAGCCTTCAACAATTGCAGTACCTTTCATGTTATCGCTCTTGTTGGATATTCTACCCGGAATGATAGCTTCATGTCCGGCGGGCACCATTGTCGCACATGCTACTTCAACCCGACCAACAAAAGATTCTCCACTCTGTGTAATACAGGTTATCTCTTCACCATGTACAGTATGTGGAGACTGCGACGCTGAAAGTTCAAGACACTATGTGTTGGGAGCAAAAAATCCATACCAAGTATCCCTTTGCATTTATGTCAGCAAAAATGACCTTGACAGAATGAACGGTTCAACCATTACAAAGGTCCACCCATGCTGTACCTAGCACACTCAATGGACTTCCATCGACCTGTAGGATTATCGCCATGAAAGATTCTATGTCAGGCCTTGATTCTCTGGTCATTCTGTAGTAAGTGGTGGCACTAATGATAGTGTCAGTTGAACCTGTATCGATCAGAAACCGACAGGTTGTGGAGCGAAGTGTTCCAGTAACATATAGGCCTTGTTTGGCATTGGATAGCCTATTAGAGATCATGAAGGAATAATTTGGAGCTAGTAGTTCATTCCTGTTTGAGTTGGATGAAATTGTTGACCCTCGTCTTCCAGCCTGCCTGCGGGTCTCATGGCCGACTTTCTGTCCTTTCCCGACTGTATATTGCTCCTTCTTGGGTGTGGGCATTGGCGACATAGATGGCCAACTTCTCCACACCTATAGCAGGCTCTATCTTCTGCCCTTTGTCGACGACCCGAATTGGCAGGGCTAGGAGGGGGAGGTGATTGGGTCTGAGAGTTGCCTGCCTCTGCTCGTCTCCCTTCCATTCTCTGGAGTATTTTTGTGAGAGTCTGCATGTGCTGCATTTGGTTATTTAGCATGCTTTCTACTTGTAGACGGGCATCATTGTCAACACCCCTTGCATGTCGTCCTGACCTGAACCTGTCATTTGTTCTCTGCATTTCAACTCTTTCAAAATTTTCAGTTTCAAGTGCAGCTTGAACTGCTTCATCCAATGCAGACGGTCGAGCTCGGTGAATGCCCTCTCTAATGGATGGACTTTCTACTGCGTCTATGAAGTGATTCTTTTCAAGCCTTTCACAGGGCACTGACGGAATTTCAGGGTAGGCTTTTAGTGCCAGTTCATGTATAGCTTGGCCAAGCTCTTGCAAAGACTCTCTAGGTCCTTGCTTTCTGTATCTCAATTCCATGAGATAATTCTCAGCCTGTTGGCTGGAGTCAAATCTTCGTCTCAGTACCTGAGAGAGCTGCTGGTAGGAGCTTCTTACAGTGCTGCTCAAACCACTTACACACCGTAGTGCTTCATTCTGCAAGCTTGCCATCAAATATGAGGCTGCTTCTTCATCCTCCCACCCATTCACATCTTTACATGCTTCAAAGTGGTGATGGTAGTCTCTCCACAAAGTTTTACCATTATACCTGTCGGGTACAAGGAGAGGTCTCTGCCTTTTTATTTTTGGTGATGTGAAATTATGTGACATCATGACAGGTGTCAGTCCTGATCCTGAATTTCTTGGTATTTGTTTATTTACATCGCTGTGAATGTCATGGGAGCAAATGGGTGTAGACAAGAAGGGATTTGTTATGGGCAAGTTAGGACTATGAGGGGCAAAAGCAGTATTCCTCCTAATTGGAATAGTTTCTGTCTCGGAAACAGCCAGTTGTTTCCTCATGAAACATATCTCTGGGTGCTTTGAATCTAACCTGTGATTCAATGTCCTGATATTGCGACCGCATCGCCTCTTCAGGTCTTCTCGGGGTTTCTGTGTATTCCCCCACATTTCTGAGGATTTCCCTAGCACCTTCCATTTTCTCAGTTTTCTTCTACCTTTGTCCTCTCCCACTCCAACGGCTTATTTCGAAAGGGTGGGTGCTGTCGCGTTAGGGTGCGTCAACGCGAACGCGAAGATTCGTCCAAAGCCCCCCCGGTTTGGCCGAAAGGGTGCGTTGGGAGCGCCACGTCGCGTCGCGTTCACTGGAACGCGCCCTTTCGTCCAAAGCCCCCCCGGTTTGGACGAAAGGGTGTGTTTAATAATAATGAATAAATAAATACAAATATAAGAAAGCTGAACAAACAAAAAAGACGAGTGATATGTGAAGTTTGCATAGGAACATAAATCATCATATGGCACAAACATTCTTTTTAAGGTAAAAAAAAAAACAATGACGGCATGCTGCATGAGGATTTTTCGGTGGAAATGTTTTATGGTGTAATATTGATACATGTAAAAATTATGACTGATTTCAAGGTTCTTTCAAATAAAAAAAAAGTAACTTACCTTCAATTTTATACTTTGCAGGTGTGTATTTATTACAAAGGAAAACATTCGTATACCTGGAGATATTTGGTGTCCCCCAAATTATAAAACTTACGGCAGATGTGTCCTGGAAGGGCAAGGCCAAAATTAATGTCGGGTCAGCATTCACAACGTTTAACTCTTCAGACCCTACCTTACTATATTTCACACTTGAGACCCTGCCTCAGTATATTTTGTGAGATGTATCTGTTGTGTATGTGTGCATGTTGTGTGTATAATAATAATAATAATAATATGTGCATGTTGTTTGTATAATAATAATGATAATAATACTTATAAAGATAAAAATAATAACAATAATAATACTTATAATAATGATAATAATGATTTTCACCCCAAAGAGTGAATTTATGGAAATGAATTTGGAGTGAAAAATTGGCGCCAAGTGGCTTATTGCAAGGGTGGGTATCTGATTTTATTATCATTATTATTATTATCATTATTCTTAGTTGAACTTTTCTTTCTTTTCCTCAAATTGTCAATGCTTTAAATGATTGAAAATCCACTATTTTACGTGCAAATTGGCAATGTTTGACAAAATACCTTATATTCAGCTTTCTTATAAATATTTGTATTTATTTATTCATTATTATTAAACACACCCTTTCGTCCAAACCGGGGGGGCTTTGGACGAAAGGGCGCGTTCCAGTGAACGCGACGCGACGTGGCGCTCCCAACGCACCCTTTCGGCCAAACCGGGGGGGCTTTGGACGAATCTTCGCGTTCGCGTTGACGCACCCTAACGCGACAGCACCCACCCTTTCGACATAAGCCCACTCCAACAACTCTTTCTAGTCTACACTGACTGATTTTCTCATTTATTTGATCTAATTCCTTCTCAATATCCCTCTTTTGACCTATGTTCTTTATCATTTCTACATGAAAAGGGGTATGTATCTAAATAATACAAATAGCAAAGTTTACTTAAGTTCATACATCCAGACTATGTGCTTACGGATGATTGAATTTGGAAATGATCTCCTTTTAATATTACTTAGTTGTTCAAATATAACTGAACAATATTCATTCAATGCAAATTGAAGATCTTTATCTATTTCCAATGCATTCTATTTCTAAACTATCACGAGCATTGATTGAGCAAGCCTTGTACTACAGTGTGTACACGAGCACTTTCGCTCGCTATTATTCTATATATCAGGCCTGTGAAATCTCTGCTATTTAGCGGAAATCCGCTATTTTCATTTTTAAGACCGATTTTAATTTCCGTTTTTTTCCTTTGTTCCATTTCCGTTTTTTCTTAGTCAAAATTCCGCTATTTTATCCAAAACGGCTGGAAAACAAGTCTAGGTAAATGCAGAATGCGAGCAGAATGTGGGTGTTGTGAATATACACGTTACGGGGCCTTGTATTTTGCCTTCGCGAAGTTTCGAATGAAACTGCTGCGGATCCATAGAGATATATAATTAGTATACATCTCTATGTGCGGATCACACCGTGCACCGTTGCCGTTGTTGGCATACAAGCGCAAAGCAGCGGCTCAAATCGCGATATTTTGCGACTGGTAAATACGTCTGTAAGGATGATGACGTCATCCAAGATGGAAACTTACGTTGACCAACGAAAGGATCGAAGATGACGATGTTTCGATCATTATTTCAAAGGAATTAGCGGTAACTGCGGTCTAAGGTACGATATTTCTGAATTTTAAACATTTTTTCGTAAATATGGATGTGATTTCTTTTTCATAATGTGACATTTTATGTACAAAAAAACGATTGGAAAATCGGGTTTCCACTGTTAGATCTAACGTTACTGCTAAAATACGTTGTCTGTACTTACGGGCCTCCAAGCTCTTCAGTCTATGTATTGGTGAGTGAGCCAACGCAGTTCAGCGGAATTTTTCCGCTATTTTTTTGAAACCCCACTAACAGGCCTGATATATAGATTACCGCTCGTGAGCACGATTTTATGAGCATGGTTTCATTGCTCGTGAGTTTTGCTCATATGTGTCTTGCTCACGAGTACGCTCATGTGGGTTTTGCTTAATAATGTAGCGGTCGCGCTCCTAGCTTGACCACTAGGTGTGGTATATGAAACCCAGTGAACATAAAACAGATAAATACCTGTGTTTATCTGTAGATGAGATTCCTCAGGTGTGTGTTCTTCAGTTGCAGCTTCAAATACGATGTTCGTCTGGCTCCAACCTCCCAAGTGGTCCAGCGCCCTCTCTAGATAGCCCTGTCGGTAGTAAACCTGTATGGGGGTGGGGGTGACTTACTACAACAGTCCCCCCCCCCCCCGTTCCATAAAACTCGGACCCTCGAGTTTCTTAACCAGACATCAGGTAGAGGGAGGAAAAATTTTTCCACTCCCAAGTACTCCAACCAGGAAACCTTATTTGCCAGCTGGGCACGAGCAAAAACAGCCCATGTAGGAATTCCAAAACGTTTAAAAAACACCCCGCAGAATGTATCCAAATGTATATTACTAGCAACAGCATGTACGCTTTGTCATATACATGCACCTCCTTTGCTATAATGCACAAGGCCCCTTAAATTGTGGTAAAAAACACTTGTGCAGAATTGTACTCCCCCATGATTAAGTATGATTTTTCCATAATTAGCCATCAAACAAATTGTTCTTTTATATACAAAAATTGCAAAAACTGTCCAAAACGCTTTGCACAACTGTGCAAAAACCTTGCTCAACACCTTAAACTTTTTAAAAAACAGTAACCTGAAAACATTAAAACCCGTAATAACTTTTAACTTAATATTCACACCTCCCTGAGGTTCTTTCAAAAAATCCGTACAAAACGTATAAAAACAGCGCCATATATACACGTATATATATATATATATATATATATATATATATAAAAATACAAAACCCGTACCAACACCCATATCCAGACCTGCCAACATTTGAAAATGGAAAAAAGGAGTCCACGAATCGCGCGGAAAGTATGATTTTTCCATAATTAGCCATCAAACAAATTGTTCTTTTATATACAAAAATTGCAAAAACTGTCCAAAACGCTTCGCACAACTGTGCAAAAACCTTGCTCAACACCTTAAACTTTTTAAAAAACAGTAACCTGAAAACATTAAAACCCGTAATAACTTTTAACTTAATATTCACACCTCCCTGAGGTTCTTTCAAAAAATCCGTACAAAACGTATAAAAACAGCGCCATATATACACGTATATATATATATATATATATATATATCAAAATACAAAACCCGTACCAACACCCATATCCAGACCTGCCAACATTTGAAAATGGAAAAAAGGAGTCCACGAATCGCGCGGAAAGCCGAACTCCCAACGGCGGGGGTCAAGGGGCCCGCCTTAGGGCCCCTTGTGCCCCGGCGGGGGTGCAAGCTGGAGGACATTTAGGAAATTTCACCTTAAAAACAAGCCTTCTGGAGCCCTTCTTGAGCTTTTTATGCCTTGTCCTTTCTCTGGAGCCTTTCATAAGTGGCTTTTTTGGCACCATGTATTACCTCTCTTGAGTAAGTACAAGTATGGCATAGTTTCTTTCTACTCTCCATAGCCAATTTATGTACCATCAGAGAACTTAATGTTCTTGTGCTCATGCAGGCTTGCTCTCTGCTTAGTTTTGTTCTTTACCACGATGGAAAATACTCTTTCACAGTCACTGTTGCTATGAAAAATTAGCAGAACTGCTTTCATTGTTTTGCATAGGATTGGGAGGGAGTCTCTGTGTGCCTTTAACAGACTAAAAAAAAATACAGCAGGGGTCTAAAAGTTTGCAAGAATCAGCACTGAAACGGCAGACTTGTAAAATCCAAAGCATTTAGCTCACTAAGCACAAAGCACATATAAAAATATCAGGACAAAATATTAGTTTAAAATGTTACCGTTTCTAAACCATCAGCTGGCGAAACAATCCATTTCCCACACGGTATTCCAGAACGGTAGTAGTATAGTAGCGGAGGCACGCAAGCGCTGCGCTGCATCGTATGCATAGAGTTACATTCGCACTACACGCGCTATGAATCCTCGCGATCGCGGGCGAACTGTCCAATGTCAATACACACGATCGCTGTCGGATAAATAGCGCGCTGGCTGTGGCTTGTTGCGCTTCGTATATGCACACACGGAGCACAGGCCCATCACGCGTTCTTATCCATTGAACTCTGAACTCCACGTACGCGCGCGTAGTGCATGCGTTTAATTAACGTTACGCACGGTATATAGGTACGATCCATAGAGTTATATAAACCTAACGTATTTAACTCTATGGTACGATCTGACACACGTGCGTACGTACGTAAATGTAACATTGAGAGGACTCAGAGAGAGAGAGAGAAAGAGAGCCGTAGGCAGACGAAAAGTGCGTCATTTCCCAAAGAAAAAAGAAAATCATCTGAAATACAAAGAAAACGGAGTTCTCCGCTTTTGGGCTGCTATAAATTCTGAAAAACGGAGAAACTCCGGAAAAGTCGGAGAAGTTGGCAGGCCTGCATATCCCAGGAGGGTCCCCCTCCCCAGAAAGCTCCGCTTTCCCATAGCAGTGAGCTGCCGCTGTCCCTCCCTTGGTGAAGCACCCTCATACCAGGGCTGTGCAAAACGTAGCATTCCCGTTCGGATGGGAAACTGGCCCCCTAGTGCCCATCCTAGGTCCCCCAGGTGCAGGAAGAGGGCGTCAGTGCTGCCATGATATGGAAAGGGCCATTTAAAACACTCCCCTCCAAAGTGGACCATGAAGCATTCCCTACATGGCCTAAATAGACAAAAACAACAACAGAAAACATAGACAAAAGGACACAAAAGGTACACAGAGAAGAGGCGACTCAGCTGATCTCCCCATAGGTGAAGCTACTGAAGAGACTACCCTTGCCGGCACTAAAGTTACCAGCGAGAAACCTTCCCTCTTGACCAGGCTTGTGTAATCCCTTTACGTACATTAGAGAGAATTATAAATCTTTCCCTCACTTGCACCCAGAAATACTTGACACGTAGTCTGACTGACCCAAAGGTAGGACCCTTCTCCCATTCCACACATACCCGGTCGATGGGCAGCGGCCCATCGGTAACGCCCAATGGCCTCACCCTGACCGACTTGTACAGGACTGGCTCCACCTATGCGCTGAACCCTTCCGGACTAGCACAAATCCCCATGGCGTAAATACCGGGCCATCTTCCAGGCCTAGCCCAGTGGGAATTCCCACCCTTGCGGCCCGCCCCGCGAGAGGCACGACATCGTCCACCACCTCGCCAAATACGGTACAAGGGAACCGCAATCCCAGCGACGCATTTCTTGGGCTTTAATTTGAGCCCAAACTTAGCAAACCTACCTAGAACTTCTTCCAGGTTGTCCAAGTGATCATCAAAAATCCTTCCTAGGACAATTACGTCATCCAGGAACGCCAGGACAATCTGCAAAGTGATCCCCCGTAGGATCAAGATTTCCAAGTGAGGAGACCACTCGCCTCCCTCATCTACGCTTAGCTGAAGGAACCCTTTTTCAACGGGGAGAGAACCCATCTCCCCTTCCTTTATTTCTCCAGCTTCCCCCGGCACCTTAGAGCAGGTTATCCGAAGGCGCCTATCAGTTGGGTTAATATAGAACTCTGTTTGCCCAGCCCTGTGAATCGAGCCAGATACCCAGAATGGTAAGCCATCCTGCAGGTTAAATATGAAGGCTCCTAAACGTTGATCTAAAATGCCGGTGATGCGCTTGGCTGCATTAGGAGGGACAATTACTCGCTTGTGCACGTGAACCCGGGCGATTTGCCGCCCAGGATCATCACTGTACCACAGTGGGATTCTCTGGCCTCTCAGCTGCATGTGAGGATCTTTAAGGTGATTTGCAGCCTTGCGTTTGCTGAGGAAATCTAGCCCCAGGAGCATATGATCAGCTATAGGGGCTACATAAACTTCCTCTGAGAACACCTGGTTCCCAAGCTCTATGGAAAGGGGACCGACAATTGTCCCCCGCATCTTCATATCCTGTCCCGCTGCATGCAGGATAACTTCTCTCAGTTTAGGGGGCTGGGGGTCCAGTGACTGCAGGATTCTATCCGAGATGATGGATACCTCGGCTGCGGTATCGACAACTGCACTTACTGGCTGCCCACCTATAACAACTGAGACCTTGAGAGTAGAACGTGACTCCAACCTGCACACCACTACCTCCTCAATCTCGCTTACACACCCAAGCCCAGGGAGAGCATCTGGAACTAATTCCAGACTGGCTGCGCCCCGGTCTGATATCTGGGTGTTCGAGGGATCAACTGGATCCCCCGCTGCAGCCGAAGTTATTCCCTCTACACAAGTAGCTATTCCGGTTGCGTTACTCCCGGGGATTAGTGGGCGCTCCGGCATGCCCTCTGCTATTCCTTCAGATGAGCCTACAGATGGCTCCTCTGAGCTGCCTGCTAGCGTGGAACCCTCTATTTGGCCTCTGACGCTGGGGGCCGGGGGCTGGCCACCTCCTCCGACCCGCTGGAGTTTCCCTCCTGGTCCTCTACAAAAGAAACTTGCACCTTGGCCCTATTCTCCTGGACCAAGGGACACTTATTTTTGTAGTGACCGGTTTGGCCGCACTCATAACAACGGTCACCACCAGGTGACCTTCCACCTTCGTACGCTAGCTTTGACTTAGTCTGAACAGCCTCCAGGACCTTCTTGAGGTCCTGTTCCAACCCATCCAGACGCTGCAGGTCTTGTTCAATGTGGCCTAAGCGTTCTTCTGTCTTGCGCTCCAAGTTTGCTATCCTTCGCTCGAGGGCCGCGTTATTCGCTTCCCATTCAGGCCTACTAGAGATTTGGGGCAGTTCCACTTCACGGACCTCCCTTCCATTAACCTGAGACACTGCTTTAGGGCGCCCGTACATAGCACGGTACACGTGCTGATGCCACTCAATGAACTTAAGCGCCTCATCCACGGTAGATGGATTTCGCGCATGGCACCCCGCCTCTCGGTTGAGGACGCCCTGGCACAGGTGAAGGACCACCTGTCTATGTGGGTAGGGGCCATCGACCCCTGGAAAAGCGCGCATTGCTAACTGGAGTACCCGGTCCGCCCATTCAGGCAGGGATTCGGTGGGTGCCTGCTTGGCCGCCACAAATTCTAACTGCGCGGATTCGGATAGTCCTTCCTCCCCGAACCGGTGCTGTAGCCTGGATATCAAGTCTGCATAAAGCAAATTTGGCTCTTGGTCTAAGACCATCAGCAGATAATCCTCCGCCTTCCCTTTCAGACCCCAATATAACTGGCTTATGCGTTCAGTGGCGGTCCAATTGTGGTGGTCAGTAAAGGCGGAGAATTTCCTGAAGAAAGCCCTCCAGTTACCCTTGCCGTCGAAAGTGAGGGACTTTGGCAGCGTGTAATATGGTAACCCACCACCAGTCCCCCTTCCTGAGGAAGCATTTGAGTTTGCTGGTGACATCGCCGGACTACTAGGCGGCGAGGACGAACTGCTGGGCGTGTCATACCCGCCCGCACCTTCCTTGCGCTGTAGTCTGGGGTAGGGGGTGGGGCTGAGGAGCCCCTTCCATCTCCTACCCTGGTCCTTATCCCTGCCCCTTGCCTCCCCCCTTGGGAGGGATGCCTAGCAGGGAAGTCATCACCCCCGGACCATTCGCTAGAATCACCACTTACCTGCATGCATCTACTTGCATAGGTCTCATTAGCCTCTTCGCCTACGAGGTGCCTGGGTCTGCCCCTCGGATCTACACCACCCCCCATGCCTGCCCCTCGGTTGCCTGGGGGCTCGGGCCCCCGCTCACCCCGTAGTAGGTGCGAGGGGCTGGTGCCCCAGGACCCACTAGTCTGGCTTGCCCCAGGCGGGTAATGATCATATGGATAAGCACCCCCTGGCCCCGCCCCATTCGGGTCAGGTTCCCTGCAAGGGGTGCTCATAGTGGGACGCCCCCTGGGGGTAGTGAAAATACTAGTTTCTCCCCCCTGGGTGCCCCCCGAGAAATCTACTCTTACCGCTAGCTCTCGGTTATTGCACAGTACTGGACTGCACCCAAAAAGCTCAGGGGTTATCTCCCCATGATCCATTCTGATCCCTTGAATTATCCCAGCTAGAGCTGAGCTTAGCCCTAGCGACCTAAACTCCTCAAAGGAGCATACATTGATGGGGATTTTATCTTCCCCGTTCATATTGCCTTTACCCTGATTGGTGTTACCCTATCCAGGTCCAGTTATAATAGGCTCAATACTAAGCCCAACAGAAACCCTGTTTAAATTATCCAAAAGTTATTCAAAAAGCTAGGTCTGAATCCAACCCAATTTATCTTATTAAATTCTTGTATTTCCGTTTCACAACTAAAATCGCAAAAAACCTGTAAAAAACCCACAAGTATTAACCAACTAACTTGTCTTAATTGTTCATTTAATTTCTTTCCTATATTTTTCTTCTAGCAACTAATTTACAAAAAAGTCCAAAAGTATACCCTAATTTATTTGTATGGTTAGGCCCAGTAATACGCCCGACCTAAAACCTACTAAAATTATCTAAACAAATTCGGTCCAAATGCAAACCCAATCTATTTTATAAAAGTCAGTTAATTTCAGCAACCAAAATTATAAAAACCGGTAAAAGTCCAGAAATATACCTTTAACAGTTACTGGTTAGGCACAGTAATGGCCCCACCAAAAACCTAACATTATCCAAAAACGCTATCTCAAAAAATTAGGTCCAAATGCGAGCCCAATTTATTGTATAAAATTCTTGCTTTTATTATTAATTAAATTAATTTAGTCCGGTTGTTACTAATAGTTTACACTAGCTCTGCCAAAAATAATAATTTTAGCTCTAAAAATATTTATATTAACCTTAAAGCCTAACTTGTCTGTTATTAATTTACCTCTTTATTTTATTAATCCTGGAAGCTGGTTCTATCACACTGCAGTTCAAGTTCAGCACACAAAATATTTTATGCACGCCGAATCACCCCACACTTTCACCAATTTTCTTTTCTTTTTTCTGAACTCCCCACTACAGCGAGTGGGTGGGTCCTCACACTACGCCACCTACGCCGCAAACACCCTACACAGTATATCAACACACACACTTCCTAGCCCAATCCGAAAATATTGGCTAACCTTGTACTAGATCTAATCTAGATAGTCCTAACGGTGAACCCAGCTTCGAGGAGCACAACAACACGCTAAAACAACCACTGCACTAATAATATTATAATCGGAAAATAATACAATCAATTTCCTACCTGTTTCTTGCCTCTAGCACCTTCCGCAAGGCCAAAATCGTTCTAAATCTCAAATCAGAAATCTTCACTCGAAAAATGAAATGCTCAACGTTGAGTCGACGATTCCAAAACAAGATGGCGGCGGCACTGGCCGTAAGCTCGGAAGATATCCCTACGCGGCTGCCCCGCTCCGTGGATCCCCGTTCCGAGCCGTTCTCCAGCCCAGCCGTATCACCCGTGCCCGACCGCGTCAAGCATCCCAACAACAAAAAGTGCACTCACAAATCACTCGCAAAACGACACAAAATTCACCAAAACCACCAAAATCCCAGTCACAACACACAATCACACCAACGTAAAGCACTCGTCCACAACTGAAAACATATAAGAAGGCACAAAACTAAAAACAAACTCACAAGACAACAACACGTGTATTCTCCTTGCTTTAATGGAATTTTCCGTCACGGGACCGGAACTACCATCAGTCCCCGCGACGAAAACCTGACCAAAAAAGAGAGGGGATGATTGCATAAAAATGTCCCAAATCAAGACTCATCGTCTCAATTCAGGACAAACGCAAACATATAACAAGGGACAATATTCATAGAATATACTTATTATGACAAGACCTTAAATTTAGTCCTATCAGCCGTGATTAGCCCAAGCAGAAACTGATTAATCTCACTCGAGCGGCGACCATTTCCCCCCACACATCGGGGCATAGGGATCAGCTCTACTGATGCGCAATAGGGGGCCGTTAGCTCGCCGGGAGACAATTATTCCCAAATTAATTTTATTTTTATTTTTCTTCAAAAATGCCCGCAAAAGCAAGCACAGTCAGGTTCGCAGCGCCACTGTAGCGGTCGCGCTCCTAGCTTGACCACTAGGTGTGGTATATGAAACCCAGTGAACGTAAAACAGATAAATACCTGTGTTTATCTGTAGATGAGATTCCTCAGGTGTGTGTTCTTCGTTCAGTTGCAGCTTCAAATACGATGTTCATCTGGCTCCAACCTCCCAAGTGGTCCAGCGCCCTCTCTAGATAGCCCCGTCGGTAGTAAACCTGTATGGGGGTGGGGTGACTTACTACAACAATAATCTGCACTGCTCACTGTGTGTGACGCGTACAGCCTGCTCTATTGTTTGCTTTCCTCACTCATGCAGAGCCACATAGGCATCTATTTGAATGGATGTGTAGCAGGACAAATTTTGCTTCAATATCTGAGCTTATAGAAAACTGAATAAACTGAGAGAATTCATGCTGGAAAATGTGTTGAAATCCCACCGCTGCCACCAATTATAACCAAAATCACCTTTGAACTTTGCTCTCCAGGTTCTTTCACAAAAATATATTGTGTTTTCAACAAATTCTCACATGCATTCAGTCCTCAGTCTACTCACGTTTTCATAATCTCTGCTCTTGATCATCAGACAAACTTAATTAGAAGTAAAATAAAAGTCAACTAAATTTGAAATTATACCTTCAAGGCTTGGTCTTGGCCTTTATTAACACTAAACTGGAGCAATGGTTACACAAATATCTGCTCACAAACACTTCTCTTCTTCTGGATTATGTTAGACTAGAACGATACACCAAAATACAGGAGCCAAACTACAGCTGCTCGTCACAGTACAAGAGCTACATAACGACTGCACCCACCGAGGGCCAAACTTCAACTAACTAACCCCCTCCTACAAGTGCAAGTGTAGGGGATTCCCTAAACACATGAGTGCACACAGGGCACTCTTACACAAGATACACACATGTCTGACTTACATAATGTTGTGTAATTTCGTAACCACGTACCCGGGTGACGCAAAATTGGTCTCAAAAGATGCGCAAGACTTGAAAGTAAAAAGTCTGTGAGCGGCGCAGTCAAAAATTCGCGTGGCGAAAATATCGCACGATTCGTTGAGGGGGGGGGCCGGCCTAGATAGGGTTAAGTGAATATTTCAAGATCAGTACTACAGGGAAGATTGTTGTGGTGATGATGGTAATGATAGTAATCAGGGACTCGATGGTGTTGTTGATGTTGGAACTATATTACTATCGTTGCAAGTGTTGAAGATTATATTATGATGACAGTGATGGTATTCATTCCATGCATAAGACATTGTAGCTCTTAAAGCTGTTTTGATCGTGTACCTCACTCATATCAACGTTTTGAAGAAAGGCTCTGGCCTTATAGCATTAATAATGGACTGTGGACAGTCATGCTGGCTAGAGGTCTGGAAGCGCTTCTATGTTCATGGAACCCGAGATGGCATAGGCTATATAAAACCTTTACCTGCCCTTGAACTGACTGACTGACCTATAAACCAAATAACTTTCACATTGATATCTTGTACTAATTGTTGATTTCTGTTGAAAGAAGCTGCAATAAAGATCAATTTTATATTCTTATGAACACGACTCCACACTTTCTTTCTTTTCCCCCTTCATGGCCTGGATGTTGAATGTAGAATGTGTATTAAAATCATGGCTGATTATGCTCAGATTGCAAACATCCAGGCCAGACCGAAATCACCCAAGATGTTGAAGTTAATCGGTTGTTTTAAAGGGGGAATCCAACCCAAATAAAAACTTTTTAGAGGAAAAAGAAAAATAAGACAAGCTGATAGGTGAAAGTTTGAACAATATCAGACAAACAATAAGAAAGTTATGATTATTCAAAAGTTGCAAATATTGGTAATCACTATACCCATGGAGACTTCAAATTGGCCGCATATGTGATGTCATAGTGATGGAAGGCAAGGACTACTCTCCCATGTACTCCAATACATGAAATGGCTAAAATGTCATTATTTTCAAAATTCTTGCTTCAAACTGTAATTATCTTTCATGAGGATATAAAACAATATACTACCTGGGTCATATTTAGATTACTGCCCCAGGGGAAAGGGTACTTAGGAGAAAACCACAAATCCCTGATTATTAAAGGACAAGTCCACCCCAACAAAAACTTGATTTGAATAAAAAGAGAAAAATTCAACAAGCATAACACTGAAAATTTCATCAAAATCGGATGTAAAATAAGAAAGTTATGGCATTTTAAAGTTTCCCTTTTAATATTTTCGACAAAATAGTAATATGAACGAGCCAGTTACATCCAAATGAAAGAGTTGATGACATCACTCACTATTTCTTTTGTATTTTATTATATGAAATATTCTAATTTTCTCCTCATTGTCCTGTGAAACAAAGTTTTATTTTGCCCTGAACACGTGGAGTTCCATTAGTTTAGCATTTTGTGCTTCAGGCAAGGAGGTCCTAATCGTCAAATTCGTAAAAATTGAAATATTGTATAATTCAAACAATAAAAAACAAAAGAAATAGTGAGTGACATCATCGACTCTCATTTGGATGTAACTGGCTCGTTCATATAACTATTTTGTTGAAAATAAGCGAAACTTTGAAATGTCATAACTTTCTTATTTTACATCCGATTTTGATGAAATTTTCAGCATTGTGCTTGTCTGATTTTTCTCTATTGATTCAAATCAACATTTTTCTGAGGTGGACTTGACCTTTATACCCTTTTCATAAACCTATCCTCCAATTAGCCGCCTAAGAGTAATGCGGATAATTCAATAAAAATTGCGTTCATAAACTCTGAAAATAAGCCGCATTATTTTTACGAGCGCCCGTCCTGAAAAAGGCGGATAATCGCCATGACAACTGGACACGCCCCCTCCGATGCGGTTGTGTTGGAAAAGGGTGACCTTGTGACCGCACCATGGCAATTATCCGCATTATTTGGAAATGAGTTCATAAACTAAAAATCTTATCCCGATGCCGCTATTATGCGGATAATAGCAGCATCAGAGTAATGCAGATAACTCTTGTCCTCCTCCAATTTTATGACCAAATTATGCTGCTATTAGCCGCCTAATTCATTTTAATTGGGTTTATGAAAGGGGTATCAAGGACATGGCCTATGAGAAAGTTGTCCTTGCCCCTTGTCATAATTTTCTTACTCTGTTGCCAATTTGAAATCTACATAGTATTAGAGATGTCGATTTTAAAACGGCCATAACTTTCTTATTGCTTATCTGATTTCTTTCAAACTTTCACCATTCTCTTATATTTATTTTTCTTTCTAACCCAACATCTCCCTTTAAGTCCTGCTTTAAAGATGACTATAATAGCACACACATCCCTATGTATGTGTCAACATTGTAGTCTATACAGGGAGAAATTATCATTTTCGTGCTGCAAAACGTGATCTATGGACACTTATTGCTTTTTCTCTTTATATCAAGCTGCATGAAACCAATTGCAAAAGTTGGAAATGGAATCAAACAAGATGAAATTGGAATCTTCAAGTACAGTATGTAAAAAAAAAGTTGTTGGGGAATTGCATAGGTGTGACACCATGACAATAAGTTGGTATAAATAAAAGCAGAAATATTAGTGAAAAATATTGCTGAAGGTTTGGTGAAAATTCAGAAGAGTTATAAATTCATTAATTTGTGATGTCATATGGGAGCAGCTTCCCCATATATCATGTAATATAAGTTCTATGAATTTCTCATTTTCAATGGAATATGATAATACACATACTATTCTAATAGCAAATTGTATGAAATGTGTCTTATGAATTAAGACCTGTCTATTCAATGTTTTTTAGTCTTTATATTTCCTTCCATAGTAATTTACTTTTCTCTTTCCATTCTTTCACTGCATCTCGGGCAGTTTGCAAGTTGGATTTGGTGCATTACAAATCCCATATACTATGGTTATTATTTATCACACAAATAAAATCCCTTTCCAATGTTTCAGGAACTTCTTATTGCATTTTTGGGAATTTATATCACAACATATGAAAAAAATTAAACTTTCACTAATAACATTTTTCTCAATTTTTTCTGCATTTATTAGAATCAAGTTATTAGGGTAAATTTCCCCTTTAAATTATCACAACTTAAGCACTTCATGAAGTTGAGTAAGTATGGATTAACATGCGGGTTGGACGTAAAGATGTTTTCACTGAAATTATGGAAATGCCCTAATATGAGGGGTAAATTGCCAATTCGTCTTCTGCCAACTCGTCCACTCACCATGTCTCTCATTTCGTCTGACCATATTCTGTCTACATTTCGTCTAACAACCATTTGGTCCAATCACCACTTCGTCTAATAACCATTTTATGTGACCATTTCGTCACATAACAAGTTGGTCTAATATCAATTTCATTTTCATTAATTTTGCACAATCAACACTTAGTCCAATTAGACCCAATGCTATATGCACTAAATGGCTATTGGACCAACTGGTTTTAAGACAAAATGGTGAGTGGATGAATTGGTAATAAGATCATATGGATAGTAGTCAAACTGATTGAGCACCAAATGAGAGTAGACGAGTTGGCAATTAGACGAATTGGCACGAGACAAATCGGAACTAAACCATATCAAACAATATTCGTCCCTGATGAAATTGAATTCCAAAGGGTATTTATCCACATGGCACGCAATAATTCCACAATGATGAGATTTAACCTAGAATTGACCAAGACAATTTATTGTGCACTGAATTCATTTCTAATCACATGCCATTAACCTTTGTTCCATTTGAATCTCACAAAGTGGCACATGATGCATTTAATGCCAAAAATGTACAATTTTACAAAACACATTTTATACACAATTTACATATGTCATTCAAGCAAAGCTGATGAAACTCCTCTTCCATAATACTTCACTTTGAACCCTTCATACAGGGATGTAATCAAGGCTGGTCTTAAAACCACATTTTGCCGGCCTTGCTCTCGGCCTGAGTCACAGGTTCTTGTAATGCACAGATTTTGCTATGGAGGTGGCCCCTAAACAAATGCCTTGGCAACACCTTATGTGGAAAATGCCTAAATTGTTATGACATTTTATAAACTTAGAATCAAATTTGTGTTGAAATAAAAAGTAAGAAATGGCCCTTTATATACTCAGAGGAAGAAACCTTGATCCGGCTTATTTTAAGTGTCTATTGGGATTGCGCTGAAAAAAATGAGAATTTAATCTAAAAAATCATCTTGTTTATTCATGCAAATGTTTAACAGAGTAAATAATATGTACTTGAGGGGAAATTAATTGAATACATGTAGTATAAACAATTAAACAACACTGACAAAACTCTTTTGCTAATACAAGTTATCAATAGGATATTGTTGATATTAGCAGTATCACGATTTCAGATGAGAAAAGCCAGGGGCAAGTCATAATTCAATAAAGAGAAAAAGTCTCAAAAAATAGAGAAAAAAATCAGACACTGACACACCTAGATGAAACAAAAAGTAAGACATATCTTTACTCTTCATGCCAGTGACATTGGCACACCTCTGCCTGTTTGGATCCTCCTCTGGGACATTTGGGAGTAAGGAAGATGGAAGCAAAGAAATAGGATGAGAAGAAGTAGGAGGATGATGAGAAGAAGGAGGAGGATGAGAAGAAGTAGGAGGAGGATGAGAAGAAGTAGGAGGAGGATGAGAAGAAGTAGGAGGATGAGAAGTAGGAGGATGAGAAGTAGGAGGATGAGAAGAAGAAGGAGGATGAGAAGAAGTAGGAGGATGAGAAGAAGTAGGAGGAGGATGAGAAGTAGGAGGAGGATGAGAAGTAGGAGGATGAGAAGAAGAAGAAGTAGGAGGATGAGAAGAAGAAGAAGTAGGATGATGAGAAGAAGTAGGAGGAGGATGAGAAGAAGAAGTAGGAGGATGAGAAGAAGTAGGAGGATGAGAAGAAGTAGGAGGAGGAGAAGTAGGAGGAGGAGAAGGAGAAGTAGGAGGAGGATGAGAAGAAGTAGGAGGATGAGAAGAAGTAGGAGGATGAGAAGAAGTAGGAGGATGAGAAGAAGAAGTAGGAGGATGAGAAGAAGAAGTAGGAGGAGGATGAGAAGAAGTAGGAGGATGAGAAGGAGGATGAGAAGAAGAAGTAGGAGGAGGATGAGAAGAAGTAGGAGGATGAGAAGAAGAAGTAGGAGGATGAGAAGAAGTAGGAGGATGAGAAGAAGAAGTAGGAGGATGAGAAGAAGTAGGAGGATGAGAAGAAGTAGGATGAGAAGAAGAAGTAGGAGGATGAGAAGAAGAAGTAGGAGGATGAGAAGAAGAAGAAGTAGGAGGAGGATGAGAAGAAGAAGTAGGAGGAGGATGAGAAGAAGAAGTAGGAGGAGGATGAGAAGAAGAAGTAGGAGGAGGATGAGAAGAAGTAGGAGGATGAGAAGAAGTAGGAGGATGAGAAGAAGTAGGAGGATGAGAAGAAGAAGTAGGAGGAGGATGAGAAGTAGGAGGAGGATGAGAAGAAGAAGTAGGAGGATGAGAAGGAGGATGAGAAGAAGAAGGAGGAGGATGAGAAGAAGTAGGAGGATGAGAAGTAGGAGGATGAGAAGAAGTAGGAGGATGAGAAGAAGAAGAAGTAGGAGGTGGGAAGTGGGAAGAATGAGAAAATGAGTTTCAGATGAATACAATTAATACAAATTCTGGTACTAAAGGGGTACTCCGGGCTGTATATCTAAATAAATAAGAGTAAAATTCACAGAGCAAAATGTTGAAAATTTCATCAAAATCTGATAACATATTAAAAACTTTTCACATGACTGAATTCATAATTGTTCCATTATTTCATTCAAGTGTGCATGATATATCTCCAGTATATTGAAAAAAGTGCAGCAATGAATATCTAATGCACTAAATCAGTTTTCAATCCAAATTTTTAATAAGCCTTATTTCATATACATGTAAGAAAATACGAAAGAACAGGTGGGGATATGACATAATCAGTTTGCTCATTAAATATTCATGAAGATATGCCGAGAGCTGTTTCACCGGAATATTGCAAAATTTTAAAATGTCATAACTTTGTTATTCCTTGTCCAATTCATATCAAATTTGGGGTGTTTTTTTTGTCCAATTTTTCTTTATCTGTTCAAATCATACTATTTCAACCTGGAGAACCACTTCAAAATAAATCCTACCCTCAATTTTACATGAGCAAAAGTCCTGCCATAAACTCTTGTTCCAACACAAGAAGGAAATAGCATACTAGAACTAGTCTTTCTTCTTAGTCAAAGTCAATGATTTACAGAAGTTCTGCTCAGCCTCGAATGTAGCCAAGAAAGTCATACGTTCTGGTAAAGCAATGTGCATTATAAGCACTATGTCCTTTTTTGTTCCGTACTGTCGATAATGGATAGGTCATCCCCACTGCGCTGAGTCCTCTCAGGAACACTGGAGCTACCAGGCTGAACCAGCCTTGAGGCTTCCGGTGTTGCAGTTCCTCTGCCAACATTAGCCATTGGCAATCTTGATGGCATAAGTAAGGACTGCATTCTCCCAGCAGCCGGTGATTCTCTGTGACCTCCGACCTTCGACACTTGTCTGACCCCTGGTGCGGAGGGCGTGGATGATGTGATCTTTGCTACTTGAGAGATTCCAGGACGCGGCATTGGTGGCTGACTGCTGCTTTGACTTAGAGAAGCATGGACAGAAGCAACAGGTGGTTTAGGTCGGACAGAAGCAACAGGAAGTTTGGGTCGCACTGAAGCAACGGTCGCACCAGGAGTTTGCCGAGCCTTCGGCATGACCGACCCCAGACCAATCTGCCCTAGCAACGATCCTGACACGACCTTGCTGACAGGAGCAGGATTCTGCCTCACTGAGGATTCAGGACTAGGGACATTGAAGGTTCTGACGACAGAGCTCAACTGCTTCTGCTGCGTCTTCAGGAACTTCTGGAAACTGTCTGCAAAGGATCCTGTGCCTGAGGGTGGTGGTGAAAGAGGACTTTTAGTGGCAGCAGATTTCTTGATCACTACTTGGGACTGGCGTGAAGGGCCTTTCGGCAGACTCTGAGACTGACCAACCTGCATGCTCCCTATTATTGAAGTACTTGCCGATGAGGCTGAGGATATGGCCTGTTTGCTTGTCCCAACCAAAGAACTGGGACGTTGTTGAGGTTGCCTAGGATTAGTAGTCACCGAGCCAAGTGCTCCAATATGTACCCTTGGGGTTGACTCATAGAAGGCCTTGCCACCGGGAGTTTCCATGCTGCCACTGGCAAATCGTTTCGCTTGAGGAATCACAGATGAACTCTGCCCGAGCCTCTCTCTCCGCTGAGCCTCTGTCTTTTCATACTGGCGTGCTGCAGCCTGGACTATACTTGCAATGTTCGCGCCTGTACTTTCCATCTCATAAAACCTGCGCTTAACACCACCTTCTGGCGTCCCGGAGGCGCTTCCTTCCGCTTTCCTTGCACCACCTCCCTCCAGGGACGTGGCCCTTGACTTTTCACCAGGCAGCAGTCCTTCCTTGCTTCCTGGTTCTGCATCTCGTGAACTCACATGGGTGGTACTGTCCAAAGGCGTCTTCACTGGCATACCAACACTACCTTCTGCAGCAGTCTTTGTCCTACTTGACCCACCTTCTACAGATTCTATTGGTTCTCCTCTGCCTGCAGTCTTCCCATCCTTTTCCAATTGCTCAAACCCTCCTTGGTCTGAACTGGATGAAGAAGATCGTCCACTTGGTCTCCTAGTCTCTGAGGACACCCCAGGTCTTGTGGAGCCAGACAGAAAGTCCCGTTGATAGCCCTTGGATTGGACACCCTCACCATGGGTTGGAGTCTGAAAGAAAAGAACATGTGTTAAAATTGTGTTTTCAAAAATGTAATTGGATAGAATGTTACCTTTAAGAGTATATGGAATGAACTTTGATATGAGAAAACATTGGCACCGGTGAATGAAGCAATCAAAGATACATGTATATGTTTCGGGAAATATTAAAATGCCTAAAATGCTTACAGGATGATTACAAATAAAGGTGAACATGATAATAATCATCATCACCATAATCATCTTCACCATCATCATCATCATCATCATCATCACCAACACCACCAGCACCACCATCATCATCATCATTATTACCATCACCACCACCATCATCATCATCATCATTCTCCTCATAATTATCATCATCATTCTCCTCATCATCATCATCACCACTACCACCACCACCACTATCATCACCACCACCACTACCATTCACATTATCATCACCGTCATCATCATCATCACCACCATCATCATCACCACCACCATCATCATTACCACCATCACCACTACCATCTTCTTGAAACTCACCCTAGGTATCTTGTGAATGGTCATGTGGTGTTCACAGAATCTTGTAGCTTGGTCTACCAAAGGTGGCCCTGGCTCAATCTACGGGAAAGCAAAAAAAAAAAAATGTAGAAAAATAAATGTGGTACATGTAATCTCTTATTATTTTCCATCCATCACGTCCAACTCAATACTTAAGATCTTTGTATAGCGCTTGTTAGGCTTGGTCTACTAACAGTTGACCAACTTCTCAGATAGTTTAATACCACATTTGATGAACCAAATGGGTGGAATTCTGCTAATTACTTTTAGGTTATATATATAAATAAATAATAATTAGACCATATCGTTAGTAGACGAACTGGTTGTAGATGAGATTAGACCAGGTGGGATAAATGGGGGGGGGGGGGGACTAGAGACCCCCATCCTTATCTCCTGTCTGTGAGTGCCTAGGATTCAAACAAGTGATACCAAACCAAGTGGCAATTCAGATACAGAATTGCTTTTCTGTGAAATTAAAAGAGTTGGCAAGGGTTACAAAATAGAGATCACCATTGACTTACCGCATCGCCTTTAAGCGCCTTGAAGGCTGTGGTCATCAGCTCCGAGGCACGAGACGTAAGGGTCGGCTGCTTCAGTTGGGTATACTGGAAACAGCGATAAGACGAAAGCAGGAGTGAAAGGCGTCGCTCGGCTGTTGTCGTCGGTACGACGAGCTGTGATTTGATGGTTTCCCGGTACGAGTCGAAAGCTTCCCGGGCCAGGAAAAGACGGTCCGCATCCCTGAGATATTTCCTGGATAAAAAGGTTGATAAAATAAGAATGTTGATCTTCCTTCCCTAATGGCTATTATACAAATAGGCAAATCAATGCAAACTGATGGTCAAGTGGTTCTTACTCTTGCCTTTCAGTCAGAGCGTTGTGGATTCAAAGCCCAGTGTGAAAACTGCAACGTGTACAACAATGAAAACAAAGCGATACTTAGCTTTGAGCGCAATGCTATTAAATGACATCTAAGTAAAGAACCACATGTACATGTAAGTCATATTTCTATGATCAACTTGATCTTACGAAGTGAGGTTATATCAACCAATTGTGATATAACATCCTCAATCAAAATTTTCCCTATTTGTTTTTTTGGAAGGGGAGGGGGTGGGATAGAAAATAATGTTTATGTTGGATGACTCCATTTCATGGAATACCAGAAATATTCCACTCATTAGACCCAGCATTCCACAAATGTTGGGCCTCACTCTTTGAATATCCATGGGATTCCATTCTGAGCCAGCCAATGTAAAATAATCATCTACTAATTTATATTCTTTTAGCAGCATTCTCTTTAGCAATTTGCTAAATATTTTTCTACTGGGGATGTTTATCAAATAGTAAGACACACATTCCTACTTACTTGCCCTGTTCTGGAATGCGATAGAGTTTTGAGGTGACCTGTAGGAGGAGGATGTAGTCTTTCAATTCCCGTAAGATGTAGACCAGAAGAGCCACGGAGCGATACATGTGCCACGGGAAACTACCAGACCTAGTACACAACATAAATGGAAAGGAAATAGAATTGAATGCCATAGAGTTTAGTGGCGAGTTGTAGAACTAGGATGTAGTCTTTCAATTCCGTGAGGATGTAGACTAGAAGAGCCACGGAGACTACCAGACCTAGTAAATGGAACTAGTTAGAATTGAATGCAATAGAGTTTAGAGGTGACCTATAGAAGGAGAATGTAGTCTTTCAATTCCTGTAGGATGTTGACCAAAGGCCCGTCTTACAAAGAATTTTATTTGATCCGATCAATTGCAACTATGGAAAGCCAGCAACAACTAAAATATATGTTTGTTCAAAATATTTTCCAGAAATGACGTAAATTCATACATTCACTATTTTCTTGACAATTCAGTATGCTTCTCTTGGTTTTCCAAGGACATTGTGCAAATTTTGTAAAGAAAAAATTATGACAGTGATAGATTTCCATATAATTAATTAAGATTGGTCAGGGCCCCGTCTTACAAAGAGTTATGATTGATCCAGTCAAACGTAACTCTATGGAAATCCAGTTTCATAACTTTGTCTACAGAAAATTATTAAAATGTCCTTTGCAAACAAAGGCAAACACACCAAATTGTCAAGAAAACAATGAATTTGTGTAATTTACGTCATATCTGTAACATTTTGAACAAACATGCATTTTAGATGTTGACGTTGCTGGCCGTCCATAGTTGTGATTGATCGGATTAATCGCAACTCTTTGTAAAACAGGCCCCTGATCAATCGTAACTCTTTATAAGACAGGGCCCAGAAGAGCCACAGAGCTATACATGTGCCCCAGGAAACTACCAGAGCTAGTACACAATATAAATAGAAAGGAATTAGTTTAACCCTAAATAGACTGGGCTATTTCGACGCCTAAGAAGACTGGGGGGGGGCTGATTCAGCCCCCCCCTTATGATCTCGGCCGTCGATCACGCGATCGTGACGAAAATTGGCACACGCGTTACCCATGGCATTATCTAAAAAACTATAACATCAAATTCTGCAAAAAATCTCATGTCTCATTAATTATGCTAATTTATGCGTAAAATCATAAGTTTGCTCTAATTAAATAAATAATGCCCCTGAAATGCTAATTTTTGTTTCACATACTCTAGATAGGCATCTGATCAAATTGATTTAAAAAAAATTTCAAAATCACATTTATTTTCTTATGTATTCTATTGTTTTCTAAATTTCTTATGTATTTCTTTGTTTTTTATTGTTTTTTCAATGGAAATTGTCGGGGACTTTATTTTGACCATAAACAAGATAAAATTAATTGATTTTAAGCAGTAAAAGGAAAAATAATGATACATTTATGAATTTTGGCTAAGAACACTATTTGCATTGGATTTGTACACAAATTCACGTTTTTGAGTAATTTTGGGTCTGCATGCACTTACGAAAGGTTGCGTAATTTTGGAACCGCGTACCCGGGGGTCACAATTTTGGTCTCAAAGTTTTGCGAGACTTGAATTTAAAAAGTCAGTGAGCAATTTCGCGCAGCGGATTTATCACGAAAAATGTCGAGGGGGGGGGTTGAATCAGCCCCCCCCAGTCTTTTTAGGGTTAAGGCATGGTATGTTATCAAGTCATGGATCTGGTTACATGTAAATACCAGTGACTCCAGGATCCCATAACACAAAGTGTTATGTGTTACATACTCCAGAAGTAACAGTATTCTGTGACTCATTCCAATTGACATTTGTACAGTAACATGACTCAACTTGACTTCAACCCTAAGATAACTCAACTTGGACTAAAAATCTAGTGACTTGTTGCAATTCTGGATAAAGAGTTGTTTTATCAATCTTTGTCAGTTAAAAAATGTCACAAATGACTAGATTCAAGAGTGGTGATTGGCGGAGAAGCGTTGGTCTCTAACTGTTAATATGATATTTGTGAAAGAATGACCAATTGTTGATGCTGTAAATTTATAAGAAACGGTACCTAGTTCCCTAGGTTAACCCAAATAAAGAGTTGAGTTAAAATAATAGAGAAAAATATAACATAATATCGAGATTTTCATCGATGTCCGTAAAATTCACATTCCTTTCATGTTAAAATATTTTCTGATTTATACATCTTTAATGTTTACTTATATACTCTACATTATATTATTATTCTATGTACACTGCCAGTGGAGGGCAAATTTTATATGCATGGATCAATAAATGAATCTGAATCAGACAGTTATGTGGAGCGTTGTGGCCCAGTGGATTAGTGTTCTGACTTTGATAACAGAGGGTCGTGGGTTCGAATCCCAGCCATGGCATAATTTCCTTCAGCAAGAAATTCATCCACATTGTGCTGCACTCAACCCTGGTGAGGTGAATGGGTACCTGGCAGGAATTTATTCCTTGAAATGCCACTGCGCCGTAAAAGGCTGCTGGGCTAAAGCTGGGGTAATAATATCCAAGTCCTTTAGAAGCGCATAGGGAAGTTAGACATGTGATATGCGCTATACAAGAACTGCGTTATTATTATTAAGACAGTTGTGACATTTTCACATTTTTTCACTGAACAGTGTTATGTAAATTATTTCACATTTTATATAAATACATTATGATACTATCAATAACAGAAGAAGAGAGTCAAAAGGGGCCTAAGCTTTTGATCCTAGCAGAATCTTCGTCGGAGGCAAAATGACAAACATATAAAGTGGAACAACCATGATATAGACCACAAACATCCAACAGCAACACTAGAAACAAGGAGACAAAAGGGGCATTAGTGAGAAGAGAAGACCAATCAGGTTGATGAAGGGGAAGAAAGAAAAGGAGTAGGCAGACACAAAGGGAAGTAGGCAAAAAGAAGCTGCTGAAAACTGCTTATCTAAAAAAAGAGCCAATGGAGTAAATTAGAGAGTCAAAAGGGGCCTAAGCTTTCGATCCTAGCAGAATCTTCGTCGGAGGCAAAATGACAAACATATAAAGTGGAACAACCATGATATAGACCACAAACATCCAACAGCAACACTAGAAACAAGGAGACAAAAGGGGCATTAGTGAGAAGAATACGATAACGGA